>NC_089433.1:1569258-1873517 GCF_026210795.1 Rhizophagus irregularis
ACAAGGAAAATAAAATTACCAATAGATAATATTCATATTTTATCTTTTACATACTGTACATATATATGTAAAAGTCCGTTACGAAAAAAAAATTTATAAATCTTGTAGGAATTATTTAGATTATCTATCACATGAAGTGCCCGGATAGCTCAGTCGGTAGAGCGTGAGGCTTTTAAGACATCTCCGTGAGTCTTGGGAACCTTAAGGCCGTGGGTTCGAGCCCCACTCCGGGCGAATTTAAAAATTATTTCTTTCCAAACTTTTTTTAATCGTGAATTTAAATCTTCCTTCCACAAACTTTTATATAAAATAATTTTTTTGCTTATTTTGAAGATGGAGTTTGTTTTCGAGTCTTTTTTCCGAACAAGTGTTTGATATAAGTGAAACTTTTACAAGATTTTTTTTTGCTCGCGTTTTTTCTCGTTATTTAGCGTATTTTAATAATATTAATAATATTAAAAAAAATTACATCCTTCTATTTTGCGCAGGAAATCTTTTTTGTTCTATCAGCTTTTTTTTCAATCGAAAAAAATATCTCTTTTTTTTAATTAAACAAAATTTGGTTAAAAAAAACATTTCGATATCATGTGACCTATCTTTACTCAAATTAATCATAATAATAGTTCATGGTTAAACATTTACTTATATTAATTTCTTTGTAACCTCGTTCACTTTGTGAAATAAAAATAAAATAAAATGCTTCATATTTATCGAATTTTTTGAAAACCTCAAATTGAATTTTAAAAGTAATTTTTCATTTTATACACTCGTTGGTCATTGCGTTCATATACATAATTTCAAAATAGTACGTTCAATGACTACATGGAACACGTAGCTAGAAAAAAAGCCACTTAAATTCGTGACCCCGAAAGGGTAGACTAAGCCCGCGATGTGTTGCATTTATAGTGAATAGATGTCATATTAAAGAGTCATTTGAAAAAACTTTTTTTAAAACTAAAATATTTTTTTTAATTTTTTTCCAAGTGCATTCATATATAGCTAATAGTCATTGACAAAAAATTACAAAAAGTTATAAAAAATAATAATAAATAGTAATAGTAGTGTGCATTTAATTATATCTTTAGGGTAATTTGAGTTAGAATCAAATACCCACAAGCAATTAATTGCGAGCACACATTCAATCTAATATAATATTTGGGATCTCAATAAAAAATTTAATCAAGTTTCATGTATCAAACATATTATTTGAAACTATTAGGCAAATGATCTAAATAATTTTAGGAAAAAAATGCGCACTTACAAGCGGGAAAGGCTAGATATATAGGTGTTGAAGTAAGGATGGGATCGAGCGCGCTTGGCAGAGATTCGATAAGCAGGATCGTAAATTAGCATTTTCTATTAATAGATATCGAGTTGTTAATAAAAACATATTTGAGTTATATTGTATATAATCAATTAATATATTATACCGAAAGTAAATCAATGGCAAGCGGTTCCATCTTTGGAACGCTATCACACAATAATTGTGGTCTCCATTGAGGGAAGTTCGGCTTGTAGTCAGGCAAATTTATAATATCTGGCCATACATTTTCATCTGGTGTTCCTAAAATTCTGCAATAAAATGAATTATTAGCCTAAACAACTATTTCAGTTACCAATTTGACAATTTTAAAATAAATTACCTGAAGATTGTGTAAAGTTCGTCAATTTCAGAATCACCTTTATAATAACAAAGAAATTTTTAAATAATATTGAAAATTTATAATTCATATTAAGTATACTAATCGATTAACATCATACCTGCAAACATTGGTGACAAAAGTGACATTTCTGCAAAAATACACCCAATACTCCACATGTCAATAGTAAAAGAGTAAGCTCTAGAGCCTAGCAAAATTTCAGGAGCTCTGTACCAAAGAGTAACAACCTATACTTAGGGATGATCGATTATAATAAGTTATAGTAAATATCTAATGTTTAATTTAGAGGTTCGATCCGATTTTTCAGATAGAATTCGTAATTCTATTTCTATTATTACGGATCGAACACCCAGATACTTTAACTCACCTCATGAGTATATGGTCTCATAGGGACACCAACAGCTCTCGCCAATCCGAAGTCTGCTAATTTCAAATCTCCATTTTCGTCAATCAACAAATTTTGTGGTTTCAAGTCGCGATGGAAAATACGATGCATGTGCAAGAACAGCGTTCCATCAAGGAGTTGATACATAAATTTCTAATAAATCCATTAAACAGAATGAAATTTTACCTTCGGTATAGTTTATAAAGGAAAACTAAAGTTAAAGATGCGAATTACCTGCATTGTAAATTGATCCATTCCTTCTGGTGGAAGCCCTTTCATGTATTTTTTCAAGTCCATTTTTAATAATTCAAATACGAGACATAATTTTCGTTCCTGGTTGACAATGTCCAAAAGCCTAGCAAATATTATAATTAAATTACTATTTTTTTTATCGATACACGAAGAAATAATAACTTACTTCACGATATTACTGTTCTTAGTGGCTTCCTTCAATAGTGAAATTTCGCGAATCGAAGTCGGTGGAATTCCCTCTTCTTCTTCTTCCAGTCGAATCTTCTTTAACGCAACAATTTTTCCAGTCTTCGTATCTCTCGCCTTATAGACGACACCATATGTGCCTGTATTATAAATAAATCTGTAATTTTTGTAATTGAACTTTGCTTGAATTCTTCAAGAAGTTATACGCGAAAATCAAATTTACCTTCGCCGAGTTTTTCAAGTTTAGTGTAGTCGTCAGCCATTTTTGGAAAGTGGATTATAATATTTATGGAAGGTTTAAGTTTAAGAATGTATGTATTTTGTATTGTTTTGAAAGATAGGAAGAAAAAGTAAAGGTTTGCTTTTATATTTAATTAGGGATATTTATGTCATATAAATCCTAAAAATAACACGTAACGTCGTAACGCGTCTTTTTTTGTGAAAATTAGTGACGTTATAATGTCATATCATGTGATTCACGTGATTTATGATAATCTTTTTTTTTGGTTGAATATAAATAACTCCAAATAACCTTTTTTTTTTTTTTTATAGACATTCAATAGCTCCACGTTTCGAGATGTTTTCGTATATTTTTATCAATTTATCTCTTTTGTGGAAGTTGCTTATAACAATAAAACCCAATTTAATCACGATATTTGAGTTTATTTCAAAAATTCATCTATACGTTTCATGCATTGGGTACATTTATTATTTTAAAATTAAAGACATGTGAGAAAAACGTAAATGTTTTGCTAAACTATAGCTATCAGATATATTAAGTGCGCAAAGCCTATTTTAACGGCTAATAAATAAAAATTAAATAAAAATAAATAATTGACAACTTTTTCCTTACCCAATTTGTCGTTACTCGTTAGTCCGTAAAAAATCAATTATGCCAAAATTGGGGTGACTTGGGAAATGATTTTATCGGTATCGTTTTGGATATTCAAATTAACTATTGTTACAAAAATATATTTATAAATATCAATTTTAGATATGCGAATTTAAATGCAAAAAAACTTAGCAATTTATGATAGGTATAATTTATATATGATGATTTAATTTATTCTTTATAAAAGATACTTTACAATTTAGAACCATCTGCAACAAATGAGATGCCTTTGCTGATGTTTGCTTTGAGCTCTGGAATAGCCGCTTCAAGTAGATTCTTTTCATATTCACTAATATTACCAAGAGGGTGGATCTTTTCAACGCCGTTTTTCTGTCAAATCGATTATTAATTATAATTAAAAAAAAAGAGTAAATTTATGTATGCAAGTAAAATAGGAAAATATAGTTCAAAAAAAGACATACTCCCAGTTCAATGTTTGATGAGAAATAATCCAATTCATTAACGGCGTTTTTAACTTGTTTGCCCCCTACGCTATCAGCATCTAGGCAAACGTAAGAAGGCTCAATAATTCCTGATTCTCCTTTAACAGTTGCATTCAAAATTGAGGATGCAAATCGAGCACCAGCCTGTGCCATTGAAAGAGTTGCGGATCCTGCACCATCCTTGGCTTTAACAACTTCATCACCTCCTATTAAAACATAAAGCATAAATAAGATGTACTAAAATAAAATCGTTATTTTATATGAAAGGCGTTTTGTTTTACCGAATTGAATGCGTTGTGTAAGTAACTCAATTTCATCTTGAGTATAGCTATGAGGTGGGGAAATTTGTGACAAGAGAGGAATGATAGTTACACCACTGTGCCCTCCTACAACAGGGACGCGAACTTTTCGTGGATCTGCTCCACTGACTGAACTAGTGAAAGTAGATGCACGAACGATATCAAGAGTTGTAACTCCAAAAACTCTTTTTGGATTAAATACTCCATGTTTCTTCAAAACCTCTGCAATAATTGGTACGGTGGAATTTACAGGATTTGAGATCACGAGAACATAAGCATCAGGAGAATATTGGGCAATGCCTGTCGCCAGGTCACGAACAATGCCTGCATTTATCTAATATGCAATGATAATAATAAAGTCCCATAATGAAAGAACAATTTTAATCTACTTAATATCTTGAATATTATAATTAAAAATTTTAAATCAATCATACCTTAAAAAGGTCGTCTCTTGTCATACCGGGTTTACGGGGAACACCAGCTGGAATAACAACCAAATGAGCGTTAGTCAACGCATTTTTTAAACCGTCATTTGGCGCATTTTTTGAACCGTCTTTTGGTGGTGGTAAATAGCCGGTAACTTTGGCTGGAGTGTTGATATGACTTAAATCTGCGGCTACACCAGGACTATTTACGATGTCATAAAGTGCAAGTTCGGTGACAACTTCATTCAATTTAAGAAGAAGTGAAAGAGGCTGCCCAATACCTCCAGCAGCACCTAATACTACAGCTTTGACCATTTTTTTATGAGTATAAACTTAATTTTTGAATAAGTAGAAAGGTTATATCCACACACACAAAAAAAAAGTGTTTCTTTATATATTTATATAAGGAAAAAATCCAAGTCAATCAGACAATCGCAAAATTCTAGATCGATCGGATCGATCGGAATCATCGGATCGTTGTGGAAACGAATTTGCTCCGGTCATGCTACCAGTCGGAAACACTTCCCAAAAAACCCTAGATTAGATTAATTAGATTAACATTACGTAACATTTCGTGGCTTGTAAGATAATCTCAATAGATAAGATAACTAATACGCGTAAGTATGGTCAAACGCTAATTTGAATTATCAAATCGAATTATTCTTTTGGCATTTGTGGAATAATTAATTTTCTTTTATTATTATGAAACATATGCAGTGATATGGAATTAAAATTTAAAAAAAGATTATCGCAAAGAAATTGTCTTGGGATAGTCTCGCAAATAATCATGCAACTCAATTAGAAATTCATTTATTACGTTATATGATAATAAAAAATCATAGTAACACAGTGGATCAGTCTTATATTAGAAGATTAAATCTGATCGAACAGGCTGATAACTTCCCTTTGATCGATCAATGGTTATGAGTTGATTTGCAAGTAAAGTGTAGATGGCACGAACACCTTGATCTTCTGATAAATCAGCTTTACGTGCAGCTTCTCCTATCTTAATCTTGAGTTCACTAAAAGTAAGTTCATCCATATCACGAATAATTTGAAGAACCATCGCACCTAATTTTGTTTGTTGTGAAGGAATTGGAATCAATGCGTCCGTATCTATTTCGTTTAGATTATGTCCAGATGCGCAATTATCAATCATTATATCATTTACGTCCCTAATTTAATTAATGTTTATAGCGGTTATTTGTTTATATCGATAAAAAAATAATAAAATATACTAATGTAATTTACTTGATGATAATATTGTCGTATTCCAACGTATTTAATTTTTCTTGATCTTCCACGAATTTATCGAGAACCGATGCTGAAGATGACTACTCTCTTCATATGATAAGGATGATAATAATTTGATAAATGAAAAGTATTAAATAATTGATGACATACCAAAATAGTTTGAACTCTAAATTTTTCATTCGTCAGATCATTGGATTTCTATGTAACGGTCAACAAAATTAATAATCTTACTGATAAATTTAAAAAGATACGAATATACCCTTTATTACCGGTTCTACCCCCGTTAAAAAGCACTGGAATTTTGATTTTAAACGGCCAAATTCGCTATCATCAACTTGTAACAGTATATTGTTATCTAATTCTTTGAGTTGATCATCTAAATATTCGATTTGATAAATTTATTTTAATATTCATAGGAAACTTAAAACATTGGATATTGATACAAACCTAATCTAGCCAATTCTTCTTGTTTATATTGAATTTCTTGTAATCGTATTTGTATTTCTGGATTTAACTTTAAATAGAATATTAATACACAACTAATTTAAACTTTCCTTAACATTCAATGGTATACCTCTAAATCTTCTGATTCTTCAGTATCATTGAGTTCATCTGATAATACCATCGTTCCAAGACGACAATTCAATTCTTTTTCTTCTTCCTCTAGGCATTTCTGATTATTTAATTCGTCTTCAATCAAATGAATCTGTATAATTACGTAAAATAAGAACCAAATGCGTATGACTAAAACTTAAATAAATAATAAACATAATAAAAAATATATAATACTCTATTTATGCATTCGGATTTTGCCATTTCTAACGCAAATATTTCCATATTAGTACAGTGAATTTCATCTGCGATATTCTGTGATTGGTCAATTTGATGATCATTTGACCGGTTCGAAGTTCTCGCTTGTGCCTTTATTTTAAGCTTTTCTAGATTTATTCTTTGCTAATTATTAAATAAAATTAAACAAAGATAGAAATGTCACTAAATTAACTTATCTAATCAAGATATAGAAAAGTATTAAGCAATTTACCTTTTCCTTAATAGATTCCAAACTATCTATCGAAGAAGTAATTTCTTCATGCTGCTGTGCTAATGTTTCGATTTTCTCTTTGGCATCTTGAAGATCGCTAATAGATAAAAATTTGTAATATTAAAGAAGCGCGTCTTATAGAGAAAATACCAAAATTTAGAAAATTTTAATACCAAATTTGAGCTAGCACGTTGGCTGCTCGAAGCAATTTATCAACTGTTACAAGATCAGGACCGCGCAAAGGAGTAGGTTGTTCTAATTCCTGCCTTTATGAAGCGACGCGACCACGTCGATTTTTTTTTAACAAATATTAAATTGTAAATACTTTTTCAGTTTTGCTTAATAATGTAGGATTATGATAACATAAACCATCAAAATACTTTTTACCGAGACTTCTTTCCAAGTTCATCTACCAGAGTAAATAACTTCTTTTCGTGAGGCGCAGCATCACGGATCGAATTTTTACTCTCTTCATGTTTTAAGAGAGCAGCTACACGTGCATTATGCGACGTAAAGTTAAGCGCAGCCACTTCCGAAGTCGTTTTACAAATGTTTTCTAGTTGTGCGAAGCCTTTGAAACTCATTATTATATAATTACTTGAAAAAACGCGTTATCATATGATGTTTATTATAAAATAAAGCGATGATGATCACTATTTAACTTGTACTATAAATAGTTAGATAATTTCCGAATTGAATTAAAAAATGAAGATTGATTTCTAGTTGATTTACCTGGTTTCTGGTTCTTTACAGCCAGTTAATAAAGTAGATCTTCATCCGTAATTTACTAAACAGGAAATCAACAAAAGCATATATTCATATATTGAATGATCAACAATTTCATGAATCAAACGATACAAAAATGCAAATTTAGCAAAATTAAAAAAAAAAATTAAAAAATTTGTACAATGTTTATAGAAAAAAATTCCTTCTATTATTTGTATTTAAATGTCAATTTTTGATGCATTATGTAAAAAAAAGATTAAATAAAAATATAATAAATGAATGATCAAAGTTTATAATTATTCTACACATTTTCCTCCGCAGTTGAGATATTTTAACACCGCTAAATATCCTACAGAGGAAAATATTCAGCGATATTAGACAGATTACCAACTATATCATACTTCAACAAAATTAAGGTTTTGCAAGAAATCTAAAGAAAAAAATATTTTCTATATTAAACCACACAATTTGCTATATAATAACCATTTGATACAACAGGGAAATATAGACGTGATTTTTCTGCATATAAACAATTCTGTATATGTAATGTAAAGTAGGAGAAGGTAAATGTATTTTATAAAAGATTGGGAGAGAAGGATGAATAAGCCAGAACTACAAGGAATTTTGATAACGTGCGCAGGAAAGGAAAAAAAAAAATATTACAGATGATTAATAATCTAAAAAAATTACAAAAGAACAAATTTCAAGCACGTCAAACAAAAACTCCGTTTCTTCTACTTAAATATAGTATCCCAAACTCAAATTTATGAAATTGATATGATGATAAAAAACCACAATCAATTATTCCATGTGAATAATCTACATACCAGAAAAAATATAAACAATGAAATAATAAAATCGGAATGACTAAATCTAACTAAAAACAAAAAAAAAAAGAAATCAAATCAAATATATGCAAAAGAAAATATATTTATATATAATTAATTGGCCCCATCCTATTCCGAAACTTATTTATCACAAATACCATCATGATACTAGAACTGATCCTGATCCAGAAGAACCACGGCCGTGAGATGTCGCACCTGTCGTCACCGTCGTTGGCGTTGCTTCACGATTCGTTGTTGACCTTGCTAAGCTATCTGTGGAGTGTCCAAAATTTGTTGAACGAGAACGATGCCCGCCCAAACTTGACGAAGTTCCATTAGAATTTGATTGACCATTTGCAGATGTACTATCTGTATCTCCATGACCATGTCGTTCCATACACCACCACCTGTGTCCCTCGCTCCATGCTTTTGACTGACATGCTTTAGAGCAATATTTAGCTTTACGGCATCTCCGACATTTAGCAAATTCTCTTGGATAGCTTTCCCATTTACCACAAGCCATATAAGCGCATTGACGGATTCCACCGCGAGCTTCATCCTTACGACAAGCATTACGCATAATAACACCTGCCCAGTACTGAATTTCTGCGGGATGGAGGCGATGGGTGAATTTCTCCACAAGAGAAAATACGTTATGAGGCGGATAAGCTGTGTGAAAAGTTGCGCGTAAATGAGGATATTTTGAAAGGTAGGCCAGTAGTTGAAGGGACAGAAGAATATCTTCTTCACGGTAAAGAACGTCAATTTCCAAAGTTGATGATTGCGAAGTAGGATTTGTTGAATTGTTATTCGTATTACTCGGTAGCTGTGATGGTCGCAAACTTGGAGTTATATTTGCTCCGGAACCGCCTGTAATTGTCGATGGAAGCTGTGGCATTGTAGTGGTCATTTCTTCATTATCTGCAACTGAACCCCAAGATGCAACATCCGATCTTGCATCATCAGACGATCTTATATCATAAGGTGTTGTGACATTTGCTAGAAACCTATTCGTAGAAGCAGCAGCTGTATTTGTGGTCGGTGTAATACCGTGTATGTTTGATGAACCAGCATTGGAAATATCAGAAGTTTCATTTAAATAATCGGAAGAGGGGAAAATGGATGTTGTTGAATTAGGTGAGTGAGGATAAGAAGTTAAAAGTTGTTCAGACTCTTCAGACATCTGAATAGTATTCGACGCGTTACCATTTTCTAAAGCTCCAACAAAAGCGGCCGCAAGAGGCATTGAAGGGGATGGTGTTGTTGTTGTTGTTATCAGCGATGGATGTTGAGTTGAAAGCAACTGTGCAGCAAGTAATTGCTGTTGTTCTTTCTCCAACCTAACATGATCAAGTGCCTTTAAAAAATTGTCCAATACGGTTATAATAACCGGTACCATACCAGCGTCCACAACTCTGGTCCTGATTGTCTCAGAACCTCGTACTCCAACGTTAGCGACACATTGAAATGCCATAGACCACTTCCAACCACTTCTTTTATCGTTCACTTTAGTAGTTTTAAGGATACGGACCAAGCGTTCTAACCCCCCATCCATCGTGAGAATCTCTCGGATGCGTGGTGAAGTACTCGTTAAATAGGTGAGATGTGTTAAGGAGTTAATTAAAGGTAAGATGGCTGTGCAGTCAAGTGCTCTTCTATCATAAAGAGCAGCAGTAATGCAAACTGACGCACGGTTTTGTGAAGGAAACGAAAAGTTTGATTCTCTCATTGTGATCGTTTTAAAAAAAAAGGAAAGATTTTGAAAGTTCAAATTAAGTTGGAGTTTAAAATGTAACTAACTGTAAAACTATACGCAAAGTTTTTGAAACAAATATGGAAGAAGTTGGATGTGCGACTATACTACCAAAATGCGAGCTGTTGAAAGAAAAAAAATAAAATAAAATAAAATATTAGTCTGTAGGCTTGATATATATTTATATATTATTGAGATGAAGACGACGAACATAAATGTTTGTAACAAAGTCCACCAAGATCTATTTTTTGAAAGGAAATATGGCTCTCGGATAGAGAGCGTGAAGAAACTTCAGTATGTGATGAGGAATGGAAATGGGAAGCTTTTCGATAGTTTGAAAGGGGGCGAAATATAAAACTTCTTCTGTCCCTGTGGAACTGCAAAAAAGTTGTAAAAAGGCACAGTGTTGGCGCAGTAATGTTTTATCAACTTCTACAATTAATATAGTGCTTTCCACCTGATCAAGAAAATAATTAAATGGATGTTTGCCAATTGCCACTTCAGCCACATTTCCTCTTACGTAATAAATATAATTTGTATTACTATTATTATAAGCTTAATTTTTTAATTATTGAACTTAGATTTTTTATTTTGCAGAAAATATAGTTCTATTTATAGTTAAAAATAAAAGTATTATAAAAACCATTTAAAATTGTATATTGTTATTATTATTATTTTGATTAACCAAACTATAACTGAAAATAATTTAACAATTATAAAAAATACTAATTAAGATAATTTTAAAAAATAATAAATATAAATATTATAACAAATATAATAAAACTCTTTGGATATAAAATTTAATTGCCAAAATAGTTAAACTTACTTGTATAAAAGGAAAATCAATTAATATAATTATACTTGAAGAAAAAAAATTCTGGTTAAACAATATAAATAATATAAAAGTAACTACAAGTAAAAATTAATAATAGTAATGATTTAACTAAAAATTATGTAAATATAATTACTTATTTAAATTTTTTTTAGTATGATACACTTAGTCTAAAGCTAACTAATATTTTATTTAGTGGCCAAATTTTTTAGACTCATAATTATATTATGTAAAATAAATTTTGGTTAACACATATTTATTATAATTATACTTTATAAAAATTTTGATGTATAATATTAATATTTTATCATTAAATTTTCTTCAATAATTTGTACTTTTTATACTGATTAGTATAATAAAAAATTGCTTTTTAAGATTTATTGCAATTTAAGAAATTTTGATCTAAATTATATAATTTTTATAATTTTAGACCACTTTTATGATGATCAAATTTGACATAAAATTAATAAAAATACCTGATTTTAATTTTATATATTTAATATTAAAGATTATTTAATTAAAAAAGAGTTTTGTCATATGAAAAATAATGACTTATTAATCTATTATTTAATAGAAAATAATTAATTTTTTAGTTATTACTTCTATCCTTTAAAGTTATATAATAAATGTAGTTGGCTTTAAATCATATATATTATATAAATTTACTTAAATTTATAATATAAAATTTATGTATATCAATTTATATTTTATATAATAAGTTAATTAATTATTATTAATATTAAATAAATAATTAATATATATAAAATTTTTTCTTAAATATCTTGCAAATTTCAGAGGTTTAGCTCTATATTTCTCCTATTATATAAATTTTTACTGTATTTAAAACTTATAAAATAATTAAAGTATTGTTATATATTATACCTTAAATTTACTCTTAAAATAAAATTAATTTAGTAAATTTTTTAATTTTTATAATTAAACTTATATTTTGAGATGCTATAATTATAATTTGAATTTCATTCAATTTATATGTAATTTACTATGTAAAGTGCTAAAATAATTTGGAATGTCATAATTGAATTTGGAATTTTACTTATTATTATAGCAGTTTAAAATAATTTGAACAATATGTATTTTTATAATAATACCAGTATAGCATGCTAGAAACAGACTATCCAACGTCGCCATATAATATGCGGTATGATATGTGGTTAAAAAATCTTAATTCTGGTAAGAATTCGGCTAATTCTGGCCAATTTTTCCATATTCCATACAAGATACCCCTGGGTATAATTCAATTTTTAAGTTGGTGAAATTGATATATACCCGGGGTATTTTAGGCAGTGCTATACGGTAATTCATTATTTATAAATTATAACTAGTTTTCTTAAAAAATAAAAGTATTTAAATTTATTTTGCATTTTAAATAATAATTAAAATTATTCTAAATAATTATCCTTTAGCTTTTTTATTATACAGTCTATTTTTTTATATAATTACTTTTTATATAATTATATGGTCCTAAGTCATCTATAAACAACAATATTAATAATAAATTAGAAATTTAAAATTTTATTTATTTATATTGTGTAACTTATTTTTAAAGTACTTTGCTAAAATATAATAATTGCCGCGTGAGCGGCAAAATTTTTTTTGCTATATTACATGGAATTTCGTGGATTTCCATGGAATTTTTGTAAAATCCATAAAAATTACATAAAAACTAGTCCGAAATTTTATGTTTTTATTATGGCTACTTATTAAAATTATCTAACTTTAACCCATAATATTAATTAAAATTCTTATTAAATTCTATAAAATAACCCGATAGAAATGTTCAGTACATGTTGTTCTATCATTTTATCGGTTTAGTTTTTTCTTTTTACTATTCAATTTACAATTTATAAAAATTTGAAGTCATATAATATTAGTGTGGTTTATAGGCGACATCCACCATATCATATAAAATTTTTATACTATTTTAATATATTAATAAACATATTGGAAAAATATTCTATAATTATAATATATAATTATTTGTATAATTATTCCTTTTTTTCAATTTTAAGAAGTATAAATATAACTATTTATTATTTAAATTAAATAAATATAACTTATGTTCTTTTTCAAAAATTTATAAATCAATAATATTAGAATAGAATATAATTTATTACTTATATATATTTTTTATTAATAGTTATTTTAATATAGTATTTATAAATGTACTGCAATTAGTAAAAAAAAAATATTAATTTGACTTTATTAATAAAAAAAAAATTCAGTTAAAATTTAAAATTTTAAAAATTAGTTTTTTACAAATTATTTTATTATTCAATAATCCAATTTAAATAACTATTAATAAATTCTACAAAAAAAAATATATATATAATTACTAAATTCTAAAATAATTACAAAAATTAAATGCAAATTAGTTATAAATTATACATTAAATATTTTTTTTTAATTGTATTTTTTATTTAAAAATAAATATTTATAATTAATTTTTTAAAAATAATAAAATTAAAATAAATACTATAATATGAAATTTAATTATAAATTTATTTATTATATAATTTATATAATATAAATAAGAAATTGTTAAAGCAAAAAATTCTTTTTGCTGATTGTTTGAATATAATTTTTATATTAGTAGTTTGAAAAAAATTTTAAATTTTTATCATTTTATATATAAAAAATAGTATTTTTTTATAAATAAAATTAAAGAAGAGTTTAATGGAAAGAATAAAATTTACCCAATTATCTGGAAGTAATATTTTGATTTTTTTTTTTTTTTTTTTGGCTGCAGCATATTTAGATACTTTATTAGTTAATTTAAAAATTTCATCAATGTATACATGATATAAGAAAGATCAATTAACTACTGTATATCGTGGGTCATAGTACCCCCCTATGCATAGTACCCCTCTTGAAAAATTTCATAGAATTGTATAGTACTCAGGGGGATATTTTACAATTATCTCATGATTCAGTGATCAGATTTGAGCCATCGTTTTTTTGTTTGTTTGATAGTTCTTATTGAATTCTTCAAAATAAAAAAAATCATTCAAATTGGACCAGTAGAATGTAAGATATTCGCAAAAATCAGAATTTTTAGGCTTTGTTAAACTCCTGATTTTTGCAAGATACCTGGGGTACTGTAGCCCGCTATATACGGTAATTCATTAAGTACTAAACCACCTGTTAACTATATTAAACAACCACTTATGTGTGTATTCTGGACTAGGGGAATAAGTACTTCTTGAAGGAGTCCTTTCTTAGAAGGATCTCTTTTTTCTAGTCTACATCCTGTAAGTATCCAAAAACTTACTGTAACTGCAACATAAAATTCAGGACACAAAAAAAAAATGAAGAGAAGTAATAAAATAAAAGCTAGGGTAAAAAAATATATATAAAAGGGTTAGTAAAATATAACCTATTTAACAATACACTTTTACACTACACTTTTCACTATCCAAGTCTCTGATTTCTTTATATTAGTTAGCCAAAAAATGTAGCAGTGAACAAATTTCAGCTAAAATAGTTAGTTTGTTACTATTATTGAAGCTTTTCTTATCCATTTTTATTTTGGAAGACTTCCTCTCTGTAGATTGCGTTTCAGATTATTTCTTCTGCAATACTTTAGGATTCTTACCTTAGTTCCATTTCTAGGATGAATCTTGCTTTGGTAGTCTATTTTTAGGCCTGTTCAAAGTGAGCGAAAGTATTTTTTCCAAACATCTTTAAATTCATTGAAAGTAAATTCCATATTGAATGCTTTATTCAAGCTTGTCTATGTGTCGCAATATATAATTAACTTTTTGCACCCATGTTCTTGAATGATTTTGTATGCATAGCAGCTAGAGTTCTGAATTTCCAGTTCAGTTTCATTTTCAGTTCTAAACTGGATCTTTCATAGAAAATTTTACCAAAAGTGTTTTTCAGTTTAAAATTTTTACTGAAAATTATTTTCAAGTCATACTTTTAACTGAAAATATTTCCAGTTTAAAACCTTACCAAAAAATGTTTTCAGTTTGAAAAATAAATTCTGGTTCCGTATTTTAGATCAAAAAATAGAATTGAAATCGTTTTCAAAGAAATCTTCAAACTGAAAATGTTTTCAGATTAAATTTTTTAACTAATAAAACGTTTTTCAGTTAACATCCTGAAAACATTTTTCAGCAAAAATTAGTAGTTCAAAAAATATCCAGTAAAGAACCAAATTTAGAACTGAAAATAGAACTAAAAATGAAACCAAACTGGAAATTCAGAGCTTTAATAGCAGCCTGTATAAGATGTGAGTAATGATTGAGCTAGATTTTTGGCAGAATATAAAACACTTGTATTGAGGCCAATAGGTATATTCATCAATACAGCCTGGAATCTTTCACATTCTTTATGTTGCTTCAAAGTTCAGGACGTCAGAAACTATCATATAGGCAGTCTGCTATAAGAAGCTGTTCAAGTTCCTTTATTTCATAAATTTAATGTCTTTTTGAAAAATTTTATTGACAATGTAACTGTCACATATTTCTTTTGCATCTTTATCTTCATCACAATTAAATAGTTTCAATAGGACCCTGGAAAATACTTATATAGGTAAGGTCCCAAAAATATTTTTTATTAGTAGCTCTAAGCATAGGTTTTTACTATGATCACTAAGCATTGTTGATATCTAACCTTAAAAATTATATAAAAATAAGTAAATCAATCTTCTAATCTAATTAAATTTTAATTATAACACATATAATTTATAAAATATATTTATTAATTAATATATTTTATTAAATCCAATTTTAAATATGTTGTGAAGCTAAACAAAACATAATATACAAATGATTAACAATATTCAATTAATAAAATTAATAAACAGTAAAAGAAAAATTCAAAATTAATACTATTACAAAAAATGTAAATTTCTCCATAAGTATTATACTTACACCCATAAATATTAATATGTAGGTAGTTTCGACCTTGCTGAACAATTTTCAATTAATTTAGAAAGTCGATTTCATTTGACCAAAGAGGTGTAATTACGCTCTGAAGTTGTAAACGGAGAAATAAAAAATTTGAAAGTTAGTACCATTATGAAAGATGCACTTTTCTCCATAAGTATTATACCCACACTCATGAAAATTAATATATAAGTAGTTTCGACCTTGCTGAACAACTTTCAATTAATTTAGAAAGTCGATTTCATTTGACTGAAGTGGTGTAATTACGCTCTGAAGCTATAAACGAAAAAGTGAAAAATTTAAAAGTTATTACCATTAAAAAAAATATGCTTTTCTATATAAATATCATACTTAGCCTTATGAAAATTAAAATACAAGTAGATTTAACTTGCTGAACAAACTTACTTAAGCATAAAAGATAATTTGATATAACCAAAGTGGTAAGTAGTGAAATTATATTTTAAAGTAAAACATATTTATAGTAATTTTATTTAACAAAATAAACATGTATAATATAGTAATTTTATATTAAAAATAATACACTGAGTTTAATAAAAATTAAAAAAATACTATTGACAGATAATTAATAAAACATTGAAAAAAAAAATGAAATTTCATTAAAAAAAATTTTTGTTTATGTATTTATATAAAATTGTGAAATATAGTACAAAATTAACACTTACCATTAGTGAAAATAAAATAAAAATTAATTATAAATTCAATATATAATATTTTAAAAAGTTATATAAATATGAAAAATAAGCAATTAAAAACTTTTAGTATTTTAAAATAATACCAAAAATATGCAATTTAATTATCTTACATAGTATAAAATTTTCTTAAAATTAAGCATTATAAAATTCTTACATCATAAAACTTTTCGATGTTGGCTAAGCATCTTGGTACCTTACATATATAAGCATTTTCTGAGGTCCTGTCTCAATCCTTAAAGCTATTAAGAATTTTGAGTTGAGTAAATGTGAAAAGGATATCATAGATTACAATCTCTCGTACGCTCTTTTTATTTGTAGAAGTATAGCCAGTCATGATTATATATATTTCTTTCTCTAAATCATATTACTTAGGCTTCTTAGCTTTTTGTGCCTATTATTTGTCCTTTGATATACTGCTCTTCGTAGAAGTATGTTGAGCATTCTATTTAGAACCAGAAGGTAATGGTGAAGTAGAACTATCATCATTAGTAGCTGAGCCTTGTGAGACAATATGAGCATATGTGACCATTTAGTTCTTTCCTTTTAGAGTAAATGGCTAGGACCCTGCTTACTTATAAGATAGGTTACCCTCAGGCCTAAGGTAAAAATCATATATAAAATTCTTTGCAGATCCTACTATAAAAGGAAATTTTATGTTACATTGTTATGATGTTTTTCCTTTTTAGCTAATTAACCAATAAATTTTTTAAAAAAAAGTAAGGTAAAAACTATTAGTAAAGGGCCAATTTTTTACAGTGACCATTATTATAAGTAAGCGAAATCCTACTTCAACTGAAATGTTACTTTCAGGTGATGTTTCTAACAAGTTAAGTCAAATCAAGTTTGAATCAATTTTAAAATACTATTTATACAGTAAAATATACCTTACAGTCAACTCTTCATATAACGAATTTTAATATAATGAATTTTACAATATAATGGATCATCAGTATGATACAGATTTTAACATATGAAAAAAATCTCATTATACCAAATTTTACTAATTAAATGCTATATACCGTTTAACGAAGTAAATTTTATAAACCATATATGAAAAATGCTCCTTTTAATAATGAATTTTCTTTTATAACAAATTTTTTTTCAATATAATGGAAATATTTTGTGTAACTTATGTTTTTGCATTATAAAATATAATTATTATACAACAATATACCATAAGGGGTGTGCCAGAAATTACGTGATTTAGTGGGTGGGTGGGGGGTCAGGTCCTGCAATCAGGTATCACAATATACCTTTTATGGTAATAGTATATCTTTTATAGTAAATAATATATAATTTGTTTATTAAGAAGCTTTTTTGCAATTATCTCACCATCTAAAAGTCCAATTTTAATGAATTTTTTTTTTGTTTTATAAAGTATAAAGAGAGCTATAAAATAAAAAAAAGTTTATGCAAATTGAATTATTGGATAGTAAAATAATTGTATTATAATATATATATAATACTATATAGTAATTTATTTATTAAGAAGCTTTTTTGCAATTAACTTACTATGTAGCAGTTCAATTTTAATGAATTTATTTTTGTTTTGTAAAGCATAAAAAGGTCTACAAAACAAAAAAAAAGTTTATGCAAATTGGATTATTGGATAGTGAAATAATTGTATTATAATATATATATAATATATGATAATTTATTTATTAACAAGTTTTTTTGCAATTATTTCACCATCTAGCAGTCCAATTTCAATGAATTTTTTTTTATTTTATAAAGCATAAACAGGGCTACAAAACAAAAAAAAGTTTATGCAAATTGGATTATTAGATAGCAAACTAATTGTATTATAATATATATATTAATATAATATATTATATATTATACTGTATGTATTTTTTTAGCCAATCAGAATTCAATCACATGGTGGGTAGGGGGGTCAGGTCTCTAATTGAGCATAATCACGTGATTTATGGCACGCCCCTAACCAATAGAATTTTAAAAAAAGTAAAGTAAAAACTATTAGTAAAGGGCTAATTTTCTACGATGACCTTTATTATAAGTAAGCGGGATCCTATACAACTCCTTAGTAATTATCTGTGAAAATACCATCGAATATACAAATATTCACCTAAATAAATATATTGTTAAAACAGCCAAAAGTAGTGTTCTGTATAAATCAAATTTCTTTTCTAAAATTTAATTCAATTTGGACTTAATTTAAACTCAATTCAAACTCAATTTGACCTCCAAAAATTATTATCTCAGGATCTATCTAGTAATCCAATTTTGATGATCTTTTTTTAATCGATAGGTTTCATTACCCTGATCAAAATAAAAAAAAAATCATCAAAATCAGACCACTATATCAAAAATTATTCTTAAAATACGTTTTTATTATTCAGAAGCAATCAGGATTACGAATCGATTCGTGCAGAACACTAGCCAAAAGGCATATTGCATATTCTAACTAGGATGTAAAAAAGAGTATCATCAGAACTAAGTGATGATGAGATTAATGAAATTTATAGTAATATTTATTTTAAATACAGAAAAAACTCTGAATTTTATTGTTCTCATGTTTCAAAAAAAATTAAGAAAACTGTTGCATATCGATTAATTAATGGTGTAAAAGTTATTCAGCAAACTTGAAAAACTTATAAGTCGAAACCTGAAACTTGGGCAAAATAAGTTTGGAATATAGTAAGAAATGATAATACTCCTGATGAGAAGAAGTATTTAGGTATAACTTTTCATGTTATAAGAATTTCTAATAATCAATAGGTAAACTATTTTGGTCAAAGAATTTTAACCAGAGATGTATTTATATATCATTAGAATTAAGGAATGGAAAGTTTGTTACAGTTCGGTTAAAGTTTTAAGACTTACAGGTTTTGGCACATAGACAGACCGGACCCAGTTTAAGGACTGAAACTAGGACTTAAGTTAGGACTTAGTTCTAATTGAATTGATTGGTTAATTTAGAGTTCCAATCCATCATCCGACGGATGATCAATCTCTTCTCATTTATTTTTGGAAAGAGACATTTATGTTTCATAATTTATAATTTAGAAACTGCATTCGATGTAAGGTGATTAGACTATGCATTATTTAATTAATTGAACATAAAATAAATGGGGTGAAATCTTAGTCAGATTGAAATTTTCATCCATCGGATGATATTTTAATCCGTTCCTAATTTCTCCTCACTTTCATTTTTGAAAAAAAAGTTTATTTATTAAATTATATACTGTATTATGCTTTTAGGATATCCTTAAAAAAAAATGCTCTTTTATATTAATTAAATGAGCGTACAACTGTCAAAATGTGATTATCCGTCGGATGACGGATTGGAACTCTAGGTTAATTTTAAATAAAAAATACTTAAATAATTTATTTATTATGAGCTACAAAAAAAATTTATTAATTCGTCGATGATCAAAATGCTAATCATTTAAGTAATGGCGTTATAATAATTCCTATTAAAGCCACATTTTTTATTTTGTAAGTTGAAAAAAAATTTCTGAACTTGATTAATAAAAGTATATACAGTAATTATATTACTATAAACAATTAAATGTTACCCATTACCCTTAATTTTTTTTCTCTTCTATTTCTTTTTCAAGCCAACTTTTAGACACAATAATGCACGAAACATATCTGGTTGCAATCTATTTTTTGTGCGAGTTATATATAGTATTACTCGCCACAGAAAATGCTTGCTCACACGCAACACTAGTAGCCTGAATGGATAAATAGTCTTGTGCCATTGCACCTAATGCTGGAAACTTTCAAAAATGAGTCTGTCACTATAGTAATGGCACAACATTATCATCACATGGCAAAGCAAAATACTGGTCAATCTCCTCATAAATTCCAGTTGATAGTCTTGTAATATTTAATGTAGTACTATTATTTAATCGCCTCTTCTTTAATTGATGAAAGTAATTACAAGTGCTTGCTACTTCACCATTATTATGATTAATTACAGCTGGTTGAGATATTAGTGTATGATATTCAGAAAAACACCTTTTTACTGCATTAATTGCATTTGTTGATTCTTCTTCAGCAAAAAGCAGAGTAAATTTTATGCATAGAATTAGTACCTTAGACGCTAAGGTAAATGAATCCACTATTTCCCAGTACTTATCAATTTTTTGAAGTATTAATGATACTACTTCACTTTGACTAAATTTTTTTTTTCCAATATAATCATTTAGATGTTGTTGGATTTCAAAAAACAAAAACCTTACATCAGAAATAATGGGATATAAGAAAGCTGAAAGCAATACTATTGCTTTTTCTAATAGTTCTAGTAACGTAAGAGTATTCTATTTATGTTGTAAATTAGTCATAATGTAGTTTATTTTTTGGATTAGTTATGTTATTAATTAATGTTAATATCGTTATTAATGATGAATAGAAAAATAAAAGCTAACACTTATATTTATTTTTATCCATTCTTACAAGTCCAGTGCAAATTTTTTTAATGTCTTGATCTGTTGCAACTAACATTTCAATAGGTCGCAATATTTTTTGGAATTTTACAATCATATACCGTATTTTGCGGGCCACAGTACCCCCCTATGCACAGTACCCTACACAAAAATTTTGTCAGATTTTTTAAATACCTGGATATTTCGCACAGAGACTGGAGACATTCAATTTTTAACCTCCAAAATTTATAAAATCTCTGGGTACAACACAAGAAAAAAAACATATACACTGTATAATATCCGGGTATTTATTATCAACTTTATTTATTATATATGATATTACAATATGCAATACATTATTAAAATCCTTCAATATAGAACATTATTCTTCATCAGAAGTTAGTTCTTGATTTTGATTTCCATCTTCTCCACTACTATTATTACCACCATTGTTTTCTTTACTCTTACCTTTATCTGTTTCAATTTCCCATTCATTTTCATAATCATTTTCTTCGGTATATTCATTTTATTCATCATCTGAATTATTTATATCTACCTCATCATCATCCTCCGGCATGCCTAGTAACTTATCATAATCAAATAAGTCATTATCTTTCGAACCATCGGTATTTGTTGAAACTCCACAACATTTGAAAGACCTTCTAATAAGATCTTTGTCAACATCATCCCATGATTCCTTGACCCATGTTGCAACTGTTGAATAGGAAGGTTTTTTAATCCTTCCAGCTGGAGTAAGAGTATGAATGGTAGAAGACATCTAATCATTATATCGTTCTTTAACCTGCAAATTATAAATAAATGTTAACAAAAATCAAAGAATTTATAAATAAAACATGCTAAATTGCTAACAATAAAAAATTTTAAAGAATTATATACAATTTTTACCTTAGCTTTAAAGCTTTTGTTAATTGCAACGTCTAATGGTTGCAATTTAGATGTGCAACCACCTGGAATTACGGCAATATTTGTATTTTTTTCTACCAACCGATTTTTAACAGAACTTACAATATGACCACGAAAAGAATCCAAAACCAGTAAGGAACGCGAATTACCAAAAGGGTTTCTTGAGGTCCATACAGTTTCAATCCACCATAGCATTTCCTTTTCATTCATCCATCCTTTTTCATTAGCTCGTATATGAATACCATGTGGAAAATTTTCTTTTGGCACATTTTTCAATTTAAAAATGCAAACTGCTGGGAGCTTACTGCCATCAGCCATACATGCAAAGTACAACTGTAAAAGATGAGCGCTCATGGCCTGTAGTACGAATGCTGACTGTTTTTGCGCCCTTATGGTCTATAGTGAAATTACTTGGCAAATCAAACCATAGTGGTGTCTCATCCATATTACCTATATATTTTAATGGATAGTCATGCTGAATCCTTCTATATAAAATATAACTCAAAAAACGTTTTGTTTTTCAATCAAATCTGATGGTAATTGTTGTGCTACAGTTGTTCTATGACGTTCGCTAAGATTATATCTTCCTAAAAAACCACTTAACCATTTATTTGAAAATTTAAATGAAGTGATATTTGGATTATTTGCTAAAAAATCCTGATTTCTAGACAACGTGATAGCTTTTTTGGTGATCATTTTTCGAGTAACAGGATTTTGATTTGTTCTTCTTTTACAAACCCACGTAAATAAATCATCTTCTATATCTGAATATTTAGCAGATTTACCCGGATGAAGCTTAAGAACATGAGGCGCAAATGCTAATAACTTAGCTTTATTGTTATTCCAATCACGCACTTGTTTTGGTTGAATATTAAAATATTTTGCAGTTTCACGTTTACTTCCTCAATTATTTTCCAAATAATGCACTACCATTAATTTTTCTCTTACATTCCATTGTCGTCTTTTCTTTTGTGATAAGCGATTACGTGCTTTTGGATTTTTTCTGTTTCTGATAACAACCATTTTTACTTTGAAATAAATTCGCATCACAAATAAAAGACAAAGAAAAAAATACGCGTTTATCATTTTAAAGAATTTATGTATTATACAAAAATAAGGGGAACAGATAAACGTGATTTATATGAATCTTTTTTCCTGAAAAAAGTAATTTTCCTTACTTTTTAAATTTAAATATATCCGGATATTATACAAGGTAAGTATCCCGGGTACTTTATAAATCTTATACCCCCTTATGCACAGTACTTATGCTGTACCCCCCTATATAATATACCCCGGGTATAGCCTCCAACTCCCTAAAATATGCATCATACCCGGGGTACTGTGGCCCCTGTTATACGGTAATAGCCTAATAGGTGCTATTTCACCTGGTCTTAACATCTAATTGTGATTTGTAATATGTTAAATTTTCTATTAAACACAATTTTTGTAATCTATTACACCTTAGAGTTGAGTGTTTAATTTTTTCATTAACTCACGAATTTTAACAATCTCATCATCAATAATTTTAATTTCTTGCTGCGCGGCCAAATTTAAAATATGTGCAGAACACCTATAATGTCAAAAAAACTGATCATTAAGTTCTCTTGTAAGTTTTTCTGCAATTATTCTTCTACAAACTACCATTGCCGATTCATTATCAGTAGTTAAAGCCAAAGTTTTTTCAAGTACAGTCAACTCTTTTTATAGTTACTCTGTTATAGTCACATTTTACTATATAGTCGCACCAGTTGAATGTTCAAAACACTTTATTATTAAAATCTATCATATATAGTCACAATCTATCTATAGTTACTATCACACCTATCCTCAAAAATCTTATATTAAAAAGAACCGTTTATAATTATAGTTATATAAAGAATATATTAAATAACTTGGCATCTAATAATTGTATAAAGATGTGTCATAGCTTGTTAGAATCGTCTCACTAAGACGAATCGAATGGTGGTAATTTTATCCTTTTACTGTGCAAACAGTCTTATGACTTTATCTTTTATTTATATTTTAAATCGAAACTAGAGAGTAGAGACGAACAATATTACAAAATAAGAAAATAAACTAATAAAAAATAAAAAGAATAGCTTCACGATTCATACAAGTAAAGAAATCTAAACTAAAATAAATTAAAGAAAAGAAAAACTAAACTATTACAGAATCGCATACTCCAACTTTACCCGAAGGCCAGTGTAAGTCAACTATCCAACATCCAAAAATCCAGTCTGTTACCAGAAAGAGATCCTAAGAGGTTGAACTATTAAGCAGCACAGAAAATCCAAGTGCGAGATCTAAGATCCACCCTGAATTATAGAAGAGAATATCCAAGAAATCCAGGAATCCTGAGAAACTGACGCCAAAGAAGAGATGTGATGATGAAGAGAAGTATTAGAAGAAGAAGTGATAGAGAGGCTTCGTGATTTTGAGGAAGCGAAAATCCCTTGAGATTCTTCCCAAGCATAGAAAAGAACAAGTTTTATCCTTTTACTATGCAAACAGTCTTATGACTTTATTTTTTATTTATATTTTAACTTCAAAAATTTTAAAATCGAACAATATTACAAAAATAAGAAAATAAATTAATAAAAAATAAAAGAGTAGCTTTATGACTCATACAAGTAAAGAAATCTAAACTAAAATAAAATTAAAGAAAAGAAAAACTAAACTATTACAGAATCGCATACCCTAACTTTACCCGAAGGCCAGTGTGAGTCAATTATCCATCATCCAAAAATTCAATATGTTACTAGAAAGAGACCCTAAGAGGTTGAACTGTTAAGCGGTGCAGAAAATCCAAGTGTGAGATCTAAGATCCGCCTCGGATTATAGAAGAGGATATCCAAAAAATACAGGAATCCTGAGGAACTGTCGCCAAAGAGAGTTTTATCCTTTTATGATTACTGGCTGATGAGTTATTCAACAAAATGTTAAGCATCAGCATTATTATATTTCTTGATTTACGTTTACTGCGTCATTTAACATTTTGCTAAATATCTCGGTACCTAGTAATTGTAAAAAGACGATTAATGAGTATCAGTGTCATGCAATGGGTATAGAATGAGTAGGCAACGTGTACCTAGCTTCAGATCAGCCTAAAATGGCCCGATAGGGAATGTCTTCAAGTGGTGCTGTTACCTGAGGAATTAAGTACTCGGTTATAATGGTATCTATGGAGATGATAGGACACAAACCCGAAATTAGTCTCATAAGAGGCAATGGGTGGTCTGGCCGTAAACACTAGCAAAGTAAAAAGACGATTAATAGCTTATTGGAATCACCTCATCAAGACGAATCGAATGGTGGTAGGCTTATCTCTCCGTGATCAATATCGACGGAGTTACTACTTAAAAACTATTTAATATTTTTTAATTTTGGAAATTGATCTAGTGATTGGATTTCGATATATTTTATACCATTAGATTCGTCGCATTAAGACGAATCGAATGGTAGTAAGATCGTCTCTCTAGGATCAATATTGGCAGAATTATTACACAAAAAACCATTAATATTTTTTAATTTCAGAAATTAATCTAATGATTGGATTTCAATGTATTTTAAACCATTAGAACCGTCTCATCAAGACAAATTAAATGGCGGTAAGATCATCTCTCTACAATTAATATTGGAGGAGTTACGATACAATAAAGTTTTAAGTATAATTTTGACTAAAATTATGTTAATTTTTGGCCAGAATTATGATATACTAATATAAGAAATTTTTTATATAGTCACATCTCTTTATAATCACCAAATATATGGGTTGGTCACCCTATCTTAGTGGTTAGTCACTGAGACCCTCATTAAGCCTGAGTATGGTGAGGTCGCAGGTTCGATTCCTATGACCACGGAAATAAAAGAATTTTACTGCGGACGCTACAACCAATAGTGTGAAGGTACAGGGGATTAGTGTAGTTGGACTGCATCATGGTGAATTAGTGTGTACGGTTAGGCCGCACATTTCAACTAAGGGTCATGGTGTCCTTCTAACGTTCCCTATGAGGCCATTGGCATGTGCGCAGTCCTGTCCGGCGAGGTCGCTACTATACCTTGGGAGGAGGCTTCCATGGCCAGGTGGTCACTCTACGATACCGCTTGGGGTCAGTAATGGCTAGATGGTCGTTCTAGATGGTAAAGCTGACGGTGCAATGTCTTAGTGGTAGTTTGACCTTCTGTTAGGTCATAGACCAACCAAGGTGTTCGTGCACAGACAGATAGCTTGGTGATTGGGTTCCGATTCCATCTCGATGGGCGCAATGGTTGGTGATTCATAGTGGTTCGATACCCACCATAAGGGATGATCCTGGGTAACACCTACAAGCTTACTGTCCAGGTGGTCACTACAAAGTATACCACTTGGGGATTACAACTGTACTATCGGTGGTGGGTAATCGTGGGCTGTAGTGGCCTTTGAGTGAGACCTGTTACCTAATATGGTGGTATGGAAGGGTCTAGATGTTTGAAGGTTATCTGACGAAAGTCCTCTGTGACAGTAGTAGTGGTGAGGGGTTTATAATAGTAGCCATTACAGTATCATGCAACAGATTAAAGGACGAGTAGGGTGGTGTTCTTCCGATCCAAAGGCCTTCGGGTCCCTGGGGTATGCCTGATTGATGGACGTGCTGGATAAGTTGTCTTGGTTAAAAGGTGGCCTGGATGACATCTGGTGGTTCAATGATGGCGAGGATACGAACGACCTACCTCCATAACCTTCAATAGAGGGTGCGGAAAGTAGTGGCTATAGTTGTTTCCGAAATTCAATTGGCAAATCCGAAATCCGAAATTACGAAATCGTAATTAATTACGTATTCCGAAATTCCGAAATTTGCATAATAGTGCGAAATTGCGAATATCTCGGGATCTAGTGATCAGATTTTGATGATCTTACTACCATTCGATTCGTCTCATCGAGACGAATCTAATAATATGTGTTTCATATCTATAGCACCGATATTGATGGAGTTAATTTACTATAAACATTTAATGAATTTTTGTGTCGGAGCACGATCTAGTGATTAGATTTGAATGAATTTACCACCATTCGATTTGTCATGACGAGACGATTCTAATGGCGGTAAGATCATCTTTCTAGCATTGAAATTAACGGAGCTATTATGCTATAAATATTTAAAAGTTATTGGTATCGGAGCGCGATCTAGTGATTGGATTTAAATGATCTTACTACCATTAGAATCGCCTTATCGAGACGAATCAAATGGTAGTAAGATCATCCAAAACGGATCACTGGGTGCCGAGTTATTATTTATTAAAGTTTTTATATATAAATCGGCAAAAATTAAGGCTAATTCTGGCCAAATATTTTCGTAATACGAAATTAATTACGGAGTCCGAAATTAATTACGGAATACGGAGTTTTTCTAATGAATTACCTAATAATTACAGAATTACGTAATTACGTATTTCTGTAATACTAAAATAATTTCGGACACAAGTATAGTAGTGGCCACTAAACGTACAATACACTTGTAAAATAATCACCAAATATGAGGATCATCGCAACTCTTTCCTGAAATTTTGAAAATACTAATAAAATTTATTTTTGAAATTTTCGTTCGAAAATTTCTTAGTGCTCGTTCTAAATACTAATATTTTCCCAGTTGCTTTCCTCTTTACTGAGCTTTAAACTATGACTACACCTCCAACTCCTTCTGTTATTAACCCGGATATTCCACCGCCACCGCGTCCTGTTATTTCTACTCCCTCTGGAGACTGACCTTTATCTCCCACTAGTACCGCTGGCGCACCTAATAAACGTACACGTACTGTCTCTGATGACGCGATGAATGTTGATATAACTTCGCCCTCTGCTCCTGCTCCCTCCCTTATTTCTACCGTTCCTTCTGGTCTTCCTGTCAACAAAGTCCATGTGATTACCTCTCCTCATAATACTACTACTCCTGTTGATACTGTTGACGCTTCTATCCATGCTCCCTCCAACACCAGTGGTAAAGGCAAAGCTGTCGCCTTTGATATCCCAGAACGATGACCATCTCCTGATGGGAATGCTGCTGCTATCAAATCTGCACCTTCTCGTTATCATGCTGCGGCCTACCTACGCGATGCGCCTGACGCGTTCAAAGCTAAATTCACCACCAATCGCTCCATGTGTGACGAAGTGGATTGTTCCCTCTCCCGTTATTCTTCTTATGGCGCTCGCGCACGATGTGAAGGATCAGGCGATAACAAGAAAATCCTTGTCTTCTTCAATAATCATGATGATTATACCGATTGTATCACCTCCCCACGTGCTGATCTCCTCGATTTGGCCTTCAGTCATTATTCCCCTGCAGACGTCAAGCTCAGTGATGAAATGAAGTCTTTGTTCGTCACTGATATTCCACTTTTTCTAACCGAGACTCAAGTCCGTCAGGCATTTTCCAGATATGGCACGGTAATCAAGTGCAAATTTACTCCTAGGAAACATTACTATAATGGACATATCCAGTTTTCCTCCGTGGATGCAGTTACCCAATTTAATGATATATGGGCGATCATTTGCCTTGGTAATTCTTTACGTGTCTGCCCGGCATCCTTTTCGAAATCCCAATGCGATAGCTGCAGAGAACATGTTGCTATCCTCGCCGGCATCCCAAAGAATATTAAAGAAGCTGACCTGTTGGAAATTGCTACTCAAGTTAACGCTAAGGCCTTTAACGTTCCTCTATCTATCAGTTCTTACAAGCCTAAACCCTATGTATATTTGAATTTCTCCTCATTTGAATCTCTTGAAGCTGCCAAAGAAATGACCGTGGCTTTCCGCGGCAAAGGATTAACATGGCACCCTCCCAATGAAGCACAAACTTTATGCCACGTTTGTGGGCGTCCTGGTTGTTCTCCTTCTGTATGTAATCTTCGTATCACACAGAAAGTGGATGATCGCCTTAATAAACTTTATTCTTGCTTCAATGCTGGCCCTAGACGTGGTTGTCAGGATTCACGCCAATTACGTGAAAATTCCAATTCCCGTTCAAGATCGCGATCCAATTCTAGATCCCGCAATAATAATTCCTCTTCATCCCGTTCCGACAACAATAACAATAATACTAACACTTCTCGTCCCAATACTTCTCAAAGTACCAACCGGACCAACAATAATACTAATAATCACAGGAACAATGAAAATTCTTCTGGCTCTACTCAATCTCCACATAAACCTCATTCTGTCAGTTTTACACCACCTACTTCTCCATCTGACAATTATGCCCATACACTTCCTCAACATATTATTGATGAATTAAAAGCGCAGATCAAAGAGATCGCTAAAACCCTACGTACTCTAGAGGAAACTGTCTCTTGGATGAATGATACTATCACGTCCCATGAGTATAGGCTATCTGAGCTTGAATCAATGATGAATTATGACAACCCTAATGACTCTGATTTGTATCCGCCTCGTGATGATCATGAAAATCAAAATCATTCTTATGATATAAATGGATGGGATGATGCTCCAACCCAAGACACGAATTCTGAATTCAATCTTCCTCCCCATACTTCCCCTTCTCTTATGGACACTTCTCCTGATGCTTCTTTCTCAGTCCTGAATCCTAATTCCGTCTTATCAAGAAGACATGTCCCGTTACCTAACTCCCGACCTACTATTATTGCTCCTGATGCTAATACTTCCCGTTTGCAATCGGAAATTTTTAATGTCACCAATACACAAAAGAATCTTTCTGCCCAACTTGGTTCGATTATGGAAAAATTGGACTCTTTCTCTCCCTCAAAACCCTCCCCTTTCAATGATTGAACACCAATTTATATCGGGTGCTTCACAGGGATCTCACCCCCCTGATAGTGCGCTACTTAATATTAATAGTCCTAATAACTGTCCTTCTTCCTTTTCTCCTCTTATTAATTTTGGACAAATCAATGTTAATGGTTTGTGCTCCCCTATTCGACAATTATATTTGTTAAATTATTTTCTTCATTCTTCTTTTGGCGTTTTATCTTTAAATGATACTCGTCTTACTTCTTCCAGTGCTAAATTTATTTATCAAACTGAACATTCCCAACATAATTTTAAGTCCTATTAGGCTCCTTCCCCTTCTAATTCACGACCTCATGATGGTGTTGGTCTTTTACTTCGCCATCCCTTACATAAACATGTTCAGAAGATTGATCCTTGGAAAGGTCGTCTTTTAAAATTAGATCTTTTTTTTCATCAAACTAAAATTTCTATTATTTCAGTTTATATTCCTCCTTATCATTCTATTCATTACAAAGAACGTGATGCTATTTCTGCACAACTTAATTTATGGCTTGATAGAGCCCGTTCTAATAATTATCATGTAGTTATCCTTGGTGATTTTAATGCAGATGAAATTTCACATTCACATCTTCCTCAACATCATTTGAAAATTTTGCGATCACTTTCTTCTCGATATTTTACAGATCATCAATCCCATATTTCTTCAATTTCAGGTCCTAGTTCTACCTTTTATCATCAGAATGGTTCTTCAAGACTTGATTATATTTGGTCATCACCTGGATTTCCTGCTCCCAGTCTTTTCTCTTATGTTGAATCTTGTCCCAAGTTGAATGATAACCAATTTACTGATCACCGTGTCCTCATTGCGGCCTTCGACTTTAATTCTTGTTTCGCTACTTTAGCTAAAGCTAGACTAAAACAGAAAAGCGAACAACGCACCATTTTTCTTTACAAGAATTTAAAAGAAGACACTTGGGACACATTTTCTAACGAAGTAAATTCACGTCTCGAGTTGTATTTGGCCACACACCATCCTTCCGTATCTTCACTTTCAGCTATTTCCTTAGACAAACTTTGGCACGCTTTTAAACGCTCTATTCTTGGTGGTGCCATTGATTCTCTTCCATTTCAACATGTATCTAATACTCATCATTATAAATATTCTCCGGAACTTACGATGCTTATTGCTATCAACAAATTCTTGGATAGATTATTGTTTAAATTGACCACATCTAGGACTAATCGTCCCGCTCAGATTTCACAAATGATTAATTCTTTACCTACACAATTAATTATTTTGAAATCCCTTTAACAGATTATACTATACCTATTTATAGTACTACACCACTTCCTGCTTTTGTCAAATTTTTGCGTTCACAAAAAGCTTTGGTCTCTGCTTATCTTTCCACGCTATTTCATCAACATCGTGTGGATTCCATTGAATATTATACTGCTCTTAGAGACGAACAATTCTCTATGTCACCGGGTTCCTTTATTTCTTCAGCCCTGTCAGTGGAACATCGCTCTATCGTTCTTGATAGAGTCTTGGTTGTAATTGACTCCAAACCCACGTTACTTACCAAGCCTTCAGACATCAAACAAGCTGCTATCAAACACTTCCAATCGGTTGTTACTCCTCCATTGGTTCAGCATTCTTCTATTGATGAATTTCCTCCACGCTGGCAAAGAGCATATACTCCTATTTCTGACATTGACTTGTCTTTATATACTTCGGTCTTGTCTCCTATTCTGGAAGAAGAATGGAAGAACACTATCCAGTCTATGCCTAATAACAAAGCCTCTGGTCCTTCAAAAATTTCTTATGAAATGCTCAAACATTTAACTGGAGAAGCTTTCAATTTGTCTCTTGTTTTAGCCAATGCCTGCCTTACTCATGGTGATATTCCTGCGGATTGGTGTGAAGCGCTTGTTTATCCCATCCTGAAGCCTCATGAATTTGATGCACAATTAAAGAATACACGACCTATCACTTTATTAGAAACTGTTCGTAAATGTGTGGTCAAGGTCGTTACAACTCGTCTTTCAAAAATCCTAGCTGATAATCAAATACTTCAGGGTGGTAATTTTGCTGGATTACCAGGTGGATCCACTGACATTCCTATCAAAATGCTTGATGCGATTATTCATCAACGCCGCTTTGACAAAACTGATGACCAAGAGTTATGGATTGTTTCCCAAGACATTTTTAAGGCCTTTGACTCGATTGATTTAAATATGCTCAAGTTGGCTTTAATCCGTTTACATATTCCGCCCTTGTTGATAAAATTTATTATCAATCTTTTCACAAGACGCAATAATAAAATTATTACTCATTATGGTGATACTTCCGGATATAGAGTTAGAATCGGTATTGATCAGGGTGAAATTATTTCCCCATTATTATGGGTGATATATTTAGATCCTTTGCTTACTACACTTAATCGAGAAGCTTGTGATCCCTTCCTTTTGAAATCTTCTGCGTTATTAGATTATTCCCCGATTGAATATGAACAACATAACCTTCCTGTTTCACATATCACATTTATGGATGACTCTACTTTGATTGCTTCATCTAAACGAGGAATTGAAGATCGCCTTTCCATTACAGCTGAATTTTATACTTTAAATAATACTCAAGCTAATTCAGCTAAATATATCTTTCTTTCTTCTGAACAATTCTCTCAACCTGTAGTGTTTGATCTTTTCCCATCTTCTTTAATCCAAACTTGTACTCTTACTTTAAAAGCTTTAGCTTTATTCAAGTCTTTTCGCTTTTTAGGTGTCTGGTTTTGCCTTTCAGCTTCTTCTCGCTTTGTTCATGATCAAAGTACTTCCATGGTCAAAGACATGGCTGCTCTACTCAGTCCTAAGAAACTTTTGGCACAACATGTGGCTTATCTTTATAACGTTGTCTTACTTCCAAGGCTAGAATTTCGCCTACAAACCACATTATTTGCTGAATCCACCATTAATCGCATAGTTTCTCCAATGCTTTCTCTCATTCGACAAAAGGCTGGTTTAGCCTCAGTCACCCCTCTTTCCGCGCTTTTCACATTGTTGCCGTTCTCTATTCAACAAGCATTTGGTCGATTTCTATCGTCTCATGTGGCTTCATGGCAAAGAATTTTTTCTCACCCCTTACATAAAACCTTTGCCAATTATATGATTACTTATATCCAAAGCTTCCTAGATTGTGATGCCTGTCCTTCTACTATTGACTTGGAACCATGATCCCATACATTTTCCTTGCGAACACATTCTTTGTTTAATTCTTTATTATTCTCTTCTCGATTAAATATCACATGGTCTTTATTGTTCCGACCTCCAAGAAAGGATCAACGTTCGGTGATTCCACTCTGGTCTATTTTACCTAAAGAATTATTCACTTCCATGAAAAATGTTCGAACCAATTTTGGTACTCGTTTCCTTGCCCAACTGGTTTCTCCGTGTGGCTCCAGATTTCTTTCATGGAAAGATTTACGCTTTCTTAAACGAGTTTCGAACAAAGGATCTGTGCCTACTTGGTTTACTTATTTATTTAATTTAGTTGTTATTTCTAATTCTTCTTCTTTTTTTCTTTTACCACAATTTAGAATACCTAATTCCTATACTGTTGCTTCTATCTGTTCTATAGATATTAGTCGAAATTATTTGTTTAATCCACAATGGGCAATTTTTTTTAATCGCGATACTAACTCTTTCCTTGTTGGTTGTGTGATCATTACCTATCCTGCTCCGTGAAATGAAGCTCTTATTTCACATTGGATTGCGTCATCTGTCAATGACTTATTATCAGAATTCACTGCATGCCAAGGTTGTGCCTCTGCTATTCCATGATCCTCTACTTCCAAAACATTGCTTAAACGATGTCCTTCTAAAAAGTGCTTCTCTTATGTGCCTTTATCAAGTCTTATCCGTTACCCTACGAAGCCTCGTACTTATATACATGCGGATACTCGTTCGGTCTCACTTTCCGCTTCGTTAGGCTATGCCAAATCTCTTTCTTTTTGCTCCAGTTCGGCTACCTCCTATGCTTAACCAAGTGTCTAGGATTTCTGATCTCCAACTTCCTTCTTCGGTGTCTACACTGTATATTGATGGATCCTTCCTTCCTCCTTCTAGTCATCCGACACCTTCGATGGCTTATGCATGGACTGCTATCAATTCTGATGGTTTTATTCTTGAATCTCATTATAATACCATTCCTTCCCTCTTTCCCTCTGCATTGCGTTCCGAAATTTTTGCCTTATTGCATAAATTGGATTCCCTCCCTCGGTATTCCAAGATTACTGTCGCTACTGATTGTGCTCAATTAATTTCCTTATGGTCTACGTATGTGGATGCTCCGTTCATTTCTAAAATGCTTAAAGAATTCAATCACCTTCTATGGTTTTCGGCACGAGCTATTATCTCACAAAAGAATCTGGAAGTTACTTTAATCAAGGTTCCTGCTCACGCTGACGATTCTTTGAATAACCATGTTGATGACTTAGCGAAAGCTGCTCATACAGACTCACGTCTTTCCTCTATTTCGCCTGCATTCTTGGCTCCTTGCATTTTACAATTTGATTCTTTACCTGTGGATATGAATATCCGGAAATTCATTGGAGATATTTTTGACGCCAAGAGTCTTTTGACTCTTGCTTTATTACCAAGATTCAATCTTAATTCCTCTATTTCAGATATTGATTGGGCTTGTACCAAATTTTGTTTTAATAATAAACAATTACAATCCTCCCATCGAAATGGCCGGTCTGAATTTTGTGCTTTCCGTATCAAGATTTTATTGGATATGCTTCCGACACTTACAACTCTTCAAAGATGAAAGCCTCATATCTATGATCCGAGTTGGCTCTGTCCTCAGTGCAACTCCTCTCCTGAGACTTTAGACCATTTATGGACTTGTCCGTATATTTTACCTGAATTTAGTCCTTTTAATACTTTTAAAACACTTCTGATGAACCTTAGAACCGTTTGTCTTGGAAAATTTCTCTCCGTGACTCCTTTGAAATCTTTACCGGACTCCTTCGCTGTGGAATTTACGGCTATGGATTGTTGGAACTGTGACCCTCCTTCAAATTCTTGTCTGCGACTTGCACGTGGACTTATACCGATATCTCTTACTAGTTTTCTTGAAACACATTTTTCATTATCCACTGTTTGTTCTATTTTTGATACACCTTTACATGATTTTCATTTTGATCTCTACGTGCAAATCTGGTTGTGCTGTTCTGTTTTCTTTCACCATTGGGAATCAGCTCAAGGCATAACCAATAAAATGAAATCGTCCACTATTGGACCTTCTCCTACTTCTCATCCTTCCTCGCAAATTTCTCCTGCAATTTCGACACCTTCCTTGGCGACAGCTTCCTTGGATTCCTGGGTTTCTTGGGTTTCCTCTTATATAATCCATGGGGGATCTTGGATTTCGCATTTGGATTTTTGGCGCCGCTTAACAGTTCAGCCTCTACTTAGGATTTCTTTTTGGTAACGGATTGGATCTTCAGATATGCTGGATAGTTGACTCACACTGGCCTTCGGGTAAAGTTGAGGTATGCGTTTCTGTAATAGTTTAGTTTTCTTTACTTAATTTTATTTTGTTTAGATTTCTTTACTTGTATGAATCGTGAAGCTAGTTCTTTTTGTTTTTTATGTTTAATTTTCTATATTATATTTGTAATATTGTTCGATTTGAGTTTTGTACTTTTCATTTAAAATTTATAATAAAAGATAATGTCATAAGACTGTTTGCTCATAATCACCAAATATAGGGTTGGTCACCCTATCTTAGTGGTTAGTCACTGAGACCCTCATTAAGCTTGAGTATGGTGAGGTCGCAGGTTCGATTCCTATGACCACGGAAATAAAAAGAATTTTACTGCGGACGCTACAACCAATAGCGTGAAGGTACAGGGATTAGTGTAGTTGGACTGCATCATGGTGAATTAGTGTGTACGGTTAGGCCGCACATTTCAACTAAGGGTCATGGTGTCTTTCTAACGTTCCCTAAGAGGTCATTGGTATGTTCAGAGTCCTGTCTTTAAGGTCACTGCATAGTATACCTTAGAGGTGGTGTCCTGTCCTGGTGGTCATTCTACGATACCACTGGGGGTACGGTTCGCTGTGCTAGATGGTCCCAGTAGATGGTAAAATCGTAGGGTGCAATGTCTTAATGGTAGTTGACCTTCTAATAGGTCTTAGACCAACCGTGATGTTCCTGAACAGAACAGATAGCTTGGTGATTGGGTTCGATTCCCTTCTCTGATAGGCCCTGGTTGGTGATTTCTGGTGGTTGATATCCACCATAAGGGATGATCCTGGGTAACACCTACAAGCTTACTGTCCAGGTGGTCACTACAAAGTATACCGCTTGGGGATTACAACTGTACTATTGGTGGTGTGTAATCGCGGGCTGTAGTGGTCTTTGAGTGAGACCTAGTACCTAATATGGTGGTATGAAAGGGGTCTAGATGTTTGAAGGTTATCTGATGAAAGTCCTCCGTGACAGTAGTAGTGGTGAGGGGTTTATAATAGTAGCCATTACAGTATCATGCAACGGATTAAAGGACGAGTAAGGTGGTGTTCTTCCGATCCAAAGGCCTTCGGGTCCCTGGGGTATGCCTGATTATGGACGTGCTGGATAAGTTGTCTTGGTTAATAAAGGTGGCCTTGATGACATCTAGTGGTTCAATGATGGTGAGGATACGAACGACCTACCTCCATAACCTTCAATAGAGGGTGCGGAAAGTAGTGGCCACTAAACGTACAATACACTTGTAAAATAATCACCAAATATGGACTGTCCCAAATGTGTGACTATAAAGAAAGTTGACTGTAGATTAAATTCTGTTAAAACTGATTTTATTGCATTTGCTATATTGTTTCCAGTATGATGGGTAGTAAAAGAAATAATATCTAATAAAAAGTTTTTTAGGTTCCAATTATTGTCAACATAATGAATTGTCAGACCAAGAAATACATCATTATTACATGTAGAAGTCTACATATCTGTTGTTAAAGATAATTTGCCCAGAATTGCATTTAGATCTTGTATATTTTTACGTTTTTCTTTAAAATAATCAACTACCAAAGTTTTTACTGTTTTTTTCATCTGGAATTTGATATTGAAAATCAAATTTATTGATCATTATTTTAAATCGCAAATTTTTAACAAATCATTTGTGAAATTATGCTTGTATATCGGCGGATTTGTTTACTTTTGCATAATGCTAAATTTTGAATGATTTTCATAATATCCGTCACCCAAAACTGGTTTATAATGTCATGAAATCACCTGATTGAATATCACTTGACTAAATAATAAGTCAAGTGAAAATCTACATTTGTGAAACTTAAATTATTTAACGTAAAATAGACACAAAAAAACCCATTTCGTTAACAAAAAACCCATTTCTCACCTGCATAGTATTTTTAATGTGTATTATTAGAAAGTAAGTATGTTTTAATAAAACAAAAAGTAAAATAAAAATTTATATAGACACGATAGCTATGAATATTTATAAAAGTATTCTAAGACTCATTTAATATTTAAAAAATTTTTTTTTTTATAATAACTTTCATAAAATTGTCCATTTTTTGCATTTTTCAAAACATATTATTAATTCTTATTTATCTTGCTGTAGACAAAATAGGAACTTTATATCCAAACAAATTGTAAGCATATGTATTATTGATTTTTACACAATAAAGATTTAGAAGCTATTGTATAAAGTGAGATTCCACAACAGATATTATCAGTATTGCTAAGAATAATATTTATTGTATTTTGGCTTAAAAGAATTATTTATTAAATTTATCAAATTATTGTATTAATAAAACCAAATAAAATTTTTTTAATGTTTATCCCAGGTCCTACTGCGCCATATGTAATAATTTGTGTAACAAAAGTACCTTAAAATAAACATGTTAATTAGAGGGTGAACAAATCCGCCGATATGGTGCAAAGAAAATAATTTCACACATAAATCAATTCTCTAAAATATTTCAAACTTTTTTTTTACAACATTTAGCGAAATAGCATGATATGTATTAATATATATATTTCTTTGAAGTTATGGGCTATTTCTATTATATTTTAAGCTGAATATATTTATATATCATTATCAGATTTTAGTATTAGTAAACGATTAGGCAAAAAAAGGTATATGCATTATTCTCAATATCTTTATATTTGTTGAGATCTTTAATGCATATTCCACATACCTTTATTCTCTAATATAAAGGTTTAATATAAAAGTCTGTTGTATACTTTTCTGCTTTAAATAAATTCAAGCTCAAAAAAAACATAAATGAAACATAACAAAGACTTGTATATAGAATTTATGACTATTCTTAGCTATCAGTGCCTATTTTTTTGATTACCATATAATAATCCTGTAATGTATATTTTGTAATAATTGACAATATAATTGCTATTATAATTTAATATATATTAAAATACCATATTACAATGAAATGTAAAAAAACAATAATTTTGTAATATACTATGACAATTATCCTTTTATATTAGTTATAATCAGTGTTGGCATTGGACTCATTCCAATTGATTTAATTGGACGATTTGGACAATTGGACAATTGGATATAGACCAATTGCGTCCAATTGTCCAATTGGTCCAATACACATTTGTTGGATTTGGACCATGACCAATTCATCCAATTAGGCAATTGGACGTACAATTGGACTTGGTCCAATTCATCGTCCAATCAAATTTTCGTAACACATAATGATAATTGATAAATCGTCAAACCTGAATTTCCGATAATCTTTTTTTTTAATTGCGATATTAAAAATGACGCGCGAAAAACATAAACTTAGTGGATATTTTTTAATGTTAGAAGAAAAGTCCAATAAATATAATAATTATGCAGTTTGTCAAGAATGTGTTAGGGGTTTGGATCGAGAGGAAGCGATGAAACAGAGGTTTACAAATACAAAACGTGCATGTGCAAAGCATCTTGAAAATTGTCCTTATTGGGCTGAAAGACACTCTTCGGAAGAGACTCAAGCTATAATTCAGAAAGCTATGGAGTATGGTTCGAAAAAACCAATTAAACGACAATGATTATCAATAGATAATGACTTTGATGAGGGTAAAACTGAAGTATTAACACCGCTATCAAGCACATCAACACCTTCCCAAGGTTCTTCTAATTTGAACAATTTTTTTTATAAATCATCACGTGCAAACAGCATAAGTAGCATATCAGATATTTCATTTCGAAGCTTTGGTCCCCTTGATAACTATATGTATCATGAATTGAAGCCAGAACAAATAGAAACATTTGAATGTTTACTATTAGATGTTACTGTAGCTTGTGGTTTTGCTTTTCATTGGGTTGATAATCCAGCAGTTAAAGAGCTCTTTAAATGGCTTAATCCAATGTTAGAGTTACCAGATCGTAAGCAGCTTAGCGGCAGAATTCTTAAAAAAGCATCCAATAACCTTAAAGATATTGTTCTTAATGATGCTATTAATGATGATCTTGGGATTATGCTAGCTTTTGATGGTTGGAAAAATGTTTCTCGTCAAAATTTATTAGGGTCCGTTTTATTTACTTCAGAATGCAATATGATTATATGGAAAGTTGAGGATATCAGGTGGAAAAAGATGTACTAGTGATATTATAATAGATGAAACGAAAAAATCATTTGATGAGCTTGAAAAAAAGAATATTAAAATTAATGGATTAATTACGGACTCTGCTTCAGAAAATGTTGCTGCAAGGTAATCAATAATAATTATTTTTAATTTTAGGTTTATAAAATTATTTAAAATTATTTATTAATTTTATTGATTTAGAAAACGATTGCGCCTCCAATACCGGGACAAGATATTTTTGCCGTGCTTTGCGCACCAGATGAATTTGTGTATTGGAGATATATTTAAAGAGTCATCAAGTCTGAGTGATGCTGCTGAAGGGGCTATTAGTTTAATTACTTTTTTCAGTCGGTCAAAAGTATGGCTTGGACGACTTCAAATTAACGCGCAGCTATTTACAAAGTTCATATTGCATTAGTAACCTCAGCTACTACTCGATGGAACTCATACTATTACTGTTTTGCTAGTTTATTAAAAACAAAAAGGGCTTTACGTGTATGTATTATGCAATAAAAATTTTGGGTTGATCTTTGTTTTTACTTTTTAATTAAACAATTTTATTTTTTTTTAGAATCTTGCAACGAAAATAGATGAAAAAATTATTTCTGATGGCTATGATTTTCCCGAAAAACATTTACAATGCATTTTAGATAATAATTGGTAGATTTCTATTAAAAAAATTGAAACCTTTTTAATTTCATATTGTGCAACACTTAATAAACTTCAACGACAAAATTCACGATTGCACGAAGTTCTTCACGGATTTGGTAATGTAGTTATGACACTTAAAACATTTGAAGATCAAGAATTAGCCACTACTCTTCTTTCAAAAATTGAGCGACGATGGAGAGATTGGGAACAGCCTTTCTTGTTACTATCATTTTTGCTACATCCATTTTATCGTGATACAAAATTTAATCCTGCATTAAATTTATCATTTCCTCACCTAGCAAAATGGGTTTTATATTATTATTGTGCATGGTTTAAGGAGGAACCAACAGTTTTACTAGCTGAACTTGAAGAATATAGATCAAAAAAATATCCTTATACTGATTCTATTTCTAAGCAATTTAAAAATAATATTTTAGATTATTGGAATTTTACAAAAGGTTCTTCAAAAGAATTGTATAGGGTTGCTCAACGAATTTTTTCAATTACTGTATCAACAGCTTCATTGGAACGATTGTTTTCAACAATGGGATGGTATCACTCAAAACGGAGGAATCGATTAAAGGTACAACATATTAGCATATTTATTTATATAATTTAACTACAAAGTTTTTTGCAATGTTTTTTTTGGTATTTTAGGCGGAAAAAGTGTTAAGTTTAGCCCAGATTCGTGCAAGTATGCAAAGACAACAACAGCTTTACGAGTTAGATTATCATGCAAAACAATATCAAACAACTATAACAAGAACTTCAGATAATATAGAATTTGCAAGATTAGAAAATGATGATGAAATTTTCATTCTATCTAATAATGAAGGTTCTGATACTGATAGTGAAACAAATGAATATGATAATGAAAGTATAAATAATATTTATACACAACCATTAGCATCTGCTAACGAATGGAGAAAAACAGTAATGGATTGGATAGAAATGATTGAAAATGAATTACAGGACCAAGATAATGAATTAGCAAGCATTACTGATACATATGATATTTCTATTGAAAATATTGAGCAGATACAACATCCTGCTATTGATCCGCAAGCAAAATGGGAATTAAAAAATATTTTTATAGAAAATTTAGAGTTACCAGGTTACTTAGAAGATTTTATTATTGGTAAAGCTTAATAAATAAATTTAATAAATTTGCAAATTTCGAACTTTAATAAATCATGTAAAATTTATGATGTCATTTGCTAAAATTATTTTTATTGGTTAATAATTTCAGTTGGAATTGGACTGAGTCCAATTGACCAATTGTTTATTTGGACTAATTGGTGCAAGTCCAATAAGTCCAATGTCCAATTGGTCCAATTGTCCAATAAGTCCAATTGCCAACACTGGTTATAATTAAAGCTCCTAATGGTTCGGGCTAAACAGGAGAACCGATCCGAAACCGGCTCAAAATTCGGTTCAGTTCGGTTTGGGTATTAGAACTGAAAAACCAGCGGTTCAGTTCAATTTAATCCGATTTTTTATAAAAATGCGAAAAATCAAATAGACGCTCATCTAGTGATCGTATAAAGTCGAGCCATATATCATTGGATTCGTCTCGACGAGATGTGTTGAATGGTGGTAAGATCATATCTCTAGCATCGATAGATTATACGTTAGTCCACGCTAAATGATTTATCAATAATTGGAATTATTAAGCTATCTATCGATGCTAGAGACATGATCTTAGCGTCATTTGACGCGTTTCAGCGAGACGAATCCAATGAATATAAATTCGTCCGTATACGACTACTGGATGGCGAATAATGTCAAGTTTCGCATTTTTTTAAAATTTTTGAGCGTTAAAAATTAAAAATTCCGATATATGAATTTATTCATCGTCCAATGGTCGTACAAATATGAATTAGGACTCATTGGATTTGTATCGATGAGACGAGTCGAATGGTGGTAAGATTACGTCTCTAGCATCGATAGATAGCTTGCTAATGCCAATTTTTTATAAATCATTTAGTGTGAATTAACTTACGATCTATTAAGACTACAGACATGATTTCACCACCATTCGACTTGTCACATCGAGACGAATCAAATGAATCCTAATTCATATTTGTACGACCATTGGACGACGAATAAATTCATGTATTGGAATTTTTAATTTTTAACGCTCAAAAATTTTAAAAAAATGCGAAACTTGACATTATTCACCATCCAGTGGTCGTACACGGACAAATTTATATTCATTGGATTCGTCTACCTGAGACGCATCGAATGACGCTAAGATCATGTCTCTAGCATTGATAGATAGCTTAATAATTCCAATTATTGATAAATTATTTAGCCTAGGTTAATGTGTGATCTATTGATGCTAAAGACATGATCTTACCACCATTCGATGCGTCTCATCGAGAAGAATCCAATAATATATGGATCGACTTTGTACGATCACTAGATGGACAGCTATTCAATTTTTTGCATTTTTATAAAAATCAGATTAAACCAAACCGAACCGCCAGTTTTTCGGTTTAGTTTTTACAGATTTTGGCTCTAATCCGAACCGTCTATAATCTGGACCAAACTGATCTGTTCAGAGTTTTAGTTATAATATTAATATTAAATATCATACTTGTTAATAGACTTATTAATATATATGTTATTAAATATGATATTTACATGACATGTTAAAAATTCCTATTAATATTATTTAAAAAGCATTATAAATTATAAAATACTACCAAAAAAATCACCACTGATAGCAAAGTTTATTATTTCACTATTGGTTTTATTTTTCATCGAAGCTAAATAATCTAATAAACTATATATTTTTATCAAAATATCTAATAGCTTATCTGGAAAAATCTTTAATTTTCTTACTACTTCTTTATTAAAATATATTACCGTCTTTTCTATTATCTTTCAAGCTATAAAAAAAGAACTATTGATTAAACAAGATGTCTTAAGAAATATAGTAAATAATGCCGTTAACTTAGTAACAAATACTTACTCTAATAATATATTAGCGTAAAATAAGCTTTTAATAGTTTTCATGCAGGTTGGTTAATAAGTTTTATAAAAAATAGTATTTACTAATGGCATATAATGATTGATACACTTCTAATATTAGAGTTTTGAACTTGTAAAGGCTTTAGTTAATAACTGGAAGAATTATTTAAGAATCCTTTTTCGATTGGAGTATATCTGATATAGGATAGGAGATCAGCAGTATAGAAAATTTTAATAAGGCATATATCTTACTTCTTGCAAATATCCTGTCACATATCTTTTGTATTTCTAAAGTTTCATTTTCCTGATGATATAGACTATTATGATGATAATGTTGAGGACCCTGGTATTTGAATGCAAGATACAATTTCTTATTATATCTATTGAGTTGCATTCCATTCAAAAAATTTGGCTTGCGTGATGGAAATTTTTTGCTTAGCAAATTTCAAAAATATATTAACATTGATGTTTACCACTTTACATAAACTTCGATATAGTAAGACATCATTCAAATTTTTTCATAATATATTTTAGTGGATATTTCTACTGATACGTACTATTTTTACAAGACTAAAGATACATATTATGATCATTTATCCGTCCAGTCCTTTTTAGACACTGACTACTACGTTTTCTGGTATAATCAATAACTTGATCTATCTCTTTATTAGTGATATAAGCAATATATATAAATAATATACTTTGGGTGAACATCTAACTTTTTTTGAATCATGAGTTTTTTTTGCACAAACCTATATGATGGAGCATATTCACTATCAAGATAATATAAAATTGGCTTATTCTTTATAACAACAACTTTTCAGATTTTATGAAGGTTTGGATTTCATATTGAATCAGTTACCTACCTTTGATTTTCCATACCCCTTTTCATTCCGCATTGGCAAGTAAGTAATAGGCAGTATTATCTTTCTTTAATGCTATTTCATTTTTTTTAACCAGGTGCTTTATATTTTATAGATATCTGAATTTAACTTGATCTACAGTGCAATTATTCTATAACCAACCCAATTTTATAGTTATAATGCGACATTTTTCAAAGATGTACATTAGCAAAAAATAATATTTTAAAATTCTAACCAATAATTTTAATAAAGCATATCAAGAGCTTTTAAACTTATCAGGTTAGATTAAAAAATAATAAATTTTGCTAATGTTATATAAGTTTGAAGTTCAGGTAATTTATTATGATGGGAAAAATTTGAGAATAAGTGATTTTTGTGTAACATAAAAAAAACAATCATTTGATAATACTTATTTAAATAAATCATTTTAGTTTATAAACTTACCCATGCTTTATTAAAAAAATTTTGAAAAAAAATTTAAAAAAAATTTTGGTAGTTTTTATTTATTGCAAATTATATTATGTTTATTTCTCAAAAAAGAATTACAGGAAAACTTGCTAAAAAAAATATAAATCCTATAGAAAAGTTCCTGATGATATGCTTAATCAAATTACTTTAAATAATTATAATGAATAATAAATTATATATAAAAAATTATGCATAATTCTAATTAACATTAAATATTGTATTAGCCAATCAAATGTATTTAAGTCATGTGATTTTGTATTATGTCAGCAAAAAAAAATTGAGAAAATTTTTTTATTTGCTTAATGTATTTATCTTTTAAAAGCTATCTAATTTTAAAATTTTATAAAATTCTGATCATTGGGGAATTACAAGATATAATGATCTATTATGGGATGCCGCACTGTAATATAATGTCTTTCACTAGTTTGAGTTTCCATTTTTCTGATTCTGGTTTTCAAATAAGGCGTATGGGATAATTATTTAAATAATTAATAAGCTACGTCATGCTTGTTATAACGACACGCAGGGAGTCAAGCTTGCTTATAAGATATAATAAAAATTTTAAGAGATTTGATTGGTTAATTCATTATAGCTAGGGGAAATTTATTATAATTGTCTGAAAAATTCACTATATTAAGGGTTCGCTATATCAAGGTTTGACTGTACTGGTTTATATTTAACCAATACTCTTATTAATTCAGAATTGGAAGATATTGATTTAATAGTATACTAGATTTTATATAGAATTTTTAAGAGTGTCTGATTGAAACACTTTACAAATACAACTCTTTTGTGAGACTGTGACTATATGAGCTGACTACTTGAATAGTAACATCATGTTTTTGCATTAGTCAGGAGGTTTTGCCCATAAATTCATGATTTCTGTCATATTATAAAAGCTTTAGCCATGTCAATAGATTATTTCAAGTACTATATACTTTTCTAAATGCTCTAGCAACTTCTGAACTATTTTTAGATATGCGCGGAACTGAAGTTTTATATCAGAAAGCACAGTCTATAATATTGAGTACTGCTTTATATTTTTTTACCTTTATAATGATCATGAATAAGAAATAGTATATCACACTGATGTACACAATTAGGACATGTTATTCATCTATAACTAACTCTAGAAATGTATTTCAAAAAGATTTTATTTGTTTGGTATAACTCCTGATTTTCTAAAAAAATCTTTACATTCACTTAGGCAGAATTGATATCCTTCTTTCTTATATGCATTTTTCAACAATTTGGGATTAAAATAATATCCAGTTGGATGATAATACTATATATTACGCAATATGATAATAATATAGATTTATTAAATCAGATATTTTAATAGTTAATTATTATTACATTAATTATAACTAGTTCAATTTTCTACAAAAGATTTATTTATATAGTTTATTATTTTATTAAAATAAAAGCATAAAAAAGAAAAATTAGCCAAGAAAAAAGTAATAATTACTGATTTTTTTGTTAATTAAATTAAATGAAAAAGTGCTTTTTTTATAAACTAAACTTAAAAATACAAGACAGTAATGAAATAGTAATCTATCTATTAATTTCAAATAAAGATAAAAAAAAAGAAAGAAAATCAGTTATTAAAAAGAAAGCTACACATATAATTATAAGATATTAGCTAATAAAACTTATGTTTATATATATTAATGATATTATTACTATGTATTTCCTTTGATTTAAAAAAATATAGATTTATTATACTACCTAAAAATCTGAAGTAAAGTTATTTTAGTTAAACTATATAGTAGAAAAAATAACTTTAATAGTTATATCCAATTATAAAGTTTTTAAAGTTATCATTATGAAAGTAATATAGAAGAAAAAAAGTACAAATTTGTAATTTACCTAAAAAATAAAAAGATCTTAATAATTTTATAGATAAATAATTTAAGATTAAAAACAAGAAAATAGATTATTACTATACTTTTTCTGTTTTATTATGAAATCTAAAGCCAATTAAAAAAGAATAAGAAGACTAAAAATTTTAAAAAAAAAACCCTTTGCAAAGAATTCCAGTCTAAAGAATAAAGTTATTATAAGTATTAATCAGATTTTTTTGAATACATACAAGTAATATTAGTATAAAATTAAGAAAGATAATATAAAAGAATTTTTCAACTAGAATTGCAAGTTTTAATTTTAACATAAAAAAACAAGAAGAAGAATTTCAGAATTTCTAAAAAAAATTTTATAAGAAAGTAATAAAATTAAAAGAAATACTAATAAAATTAACAGATAGAATGTAACTGTAAGGATGCTTATAATTAATTTAATAAAAAGTTAATTCTATAATTTTAGATATAGTTTTAACTTTTAATCCTTATTTTTTAGATAGAAGTTTTAGATTTCTTTCAGAATTTTTTCTTTTAGTTAATTATACACTTATACTTTTTCTTATATAGAATTTTTTTGTTTTAAAGATTAATTTTTTTTTCTTTTAGTTTGTTATTTATGAAGTATATTTTGCTTAGTTCTTGTAACTTTATAAGATAAAGTACAAGTTTTATTGATAAAATATACAACTTGATTCTTTAATAAAATAAATACTGCTTTTTTTAAGAGTAATTTTCAAAAACAAATATTGTATAATATTATTATAATTCTATACCTTATTTATGCAAATAATCCAATATACTTACTATAAGAGTAAAAAAAAATAATATTATAATTCACTAATTTTAAAATTTTAAGCTAAAATTTATTATAATTTAATTTAATTTATTTGGTTTAAACTAAAAATTATTATAATTTAATATGATTTTATATTAAATTAAACTATAAAATTCATAGTTTAATCAAATTTGAATTAGATTTTAATCAGTTTAACTAATATGAATATTAAATTATTTTTTATATAAAAGTAAATTTTTTATATAAAGTAAATTTTTATATTTTTTGTTTTATTTATATATATATATAAAGATTAGATAAAAATTTGAAAATTTAAAAATTTTAAAAACTGAATTCTAAATATTACAAAATTACAAAATAATTATTAAAATATAAAAACTTTTGCTTAACTTAATAACTTATGATAAATATTACTATGTACTAAAATAAGTTAAAGAGCATTATTTAAGAGGGTGTTAGCACCAAAATCATAATGGAATTTTTGTGGTTGACTTACAGATCATGAGATAATAATCAGAAAAAAGATTTAATATATTAATTTTTTTTTTGTTAAAAAAAAAATTTAAATGAAAAAAAATATACAATATATATAACAGATAGTATTTGTATTAAATAGGAATAATTGATTGATTTATTGCAAAATTAGCATTATCGGATCTTACTGATGTAATTATTTTCGTATTACAAGAATTAAAAAAAAAATCTACAATTATTTCAAATAAGCAATGTCCGAAAATATGACATCAGAACCATAAATTATTTGATCTAAATTACAGAAATCTTTGTTGATAGAACTGTTGATAGAGCTAAGTGCCATATATGAAATGGACATCTTTTCGAAATGGTTAAACGCTAAATTTTAGTCTTGATAAAATTCGTAGTATACGTTGAAATAGTTTTTTTCTATAACTAATAAACAAGATTTAAAAGTTTTCGAATCAACATATAAATTATAAACTAAAAAGTTTGTAAAGCGTGTTTTAAAGATGCATTAACTATAGAGACGTACACACTTTAACAATGGACTAAATTATTGAATTCCTAGAAGTTTTTTTTTGTTTCACTTATTATAAGAAGATCATAACTATTTAGACGTTTAACAAGATAACAAAAGCAAATTTCAGGTATTTAATTCGGCGAGTCTAAAATTAGATTAATATGATTAATTGGTAGATATTGCCGATTTACAAAACTGCAGTATTGTTTATTAATGAAATTATGGCAGAGTTTCATGTCATAAATTCGGATTTTTTTTTGAAATAATATGATTGGTTAAATCTAAATTTCAAATGCCTTTTTCGGCCAGATCATCGTATAAATTTACGGTTAAAGGCATGTTACATTAACATCTGATCTTTACCTTTTGTATTTCACAAATTTTCACAACTGGCGTTTGAGGTCATGATGATGTTATCGCACCGAATATCAATATTGATATCACTTCAAAATTTCCTGCCACATTATTATTACACAAGGGAGACAAATTCTTCTCGAACCAAATTTTAGCATAACATTAATAAAAAAGTAAATCTTTGGTAAATCCTTATAACTTTGATATTTCAAAGTTTTCTTCATTTTTTTTTTTAATTTTTTGTGCTAGTAAAACAAAAAAAAAGTGAACAAAGAAAAAGTTTTTATTAACCTAACAGACTCAACCTATAAGTTTTCTGGAGTTAAAGCAGAGTACTGTTGTGGTATAAATAGACTTATTTCTTAGTTACTACTATACATTTTTTCGAGTTCAAATCTCTTCAAAGTTTGAGTATAGATTGTTAAATAATACCATAGTTTCTCTACACAAATAATATGGCCCCAAATTTTTTTGGCACCACTTCAGGTGGAATTTCACAAGGATCTGATACAAACTCTAACGAGAGTGCACAATCGGGTAAAATTACTTCAGCATTACAATCTTTCTCACAGACCTGGATAGAGTGGACAACAATAGTTTCTCAGCGACATGGGTCAGTAATAAAGTCTTTCTCACTGAGTTGGTCAGAATGGATGTTAGAAGTTTCTAAACAAAAACCTCAACTACCCGAACCTCCAAATGATGTGTTGAAATTACAACAATATATTGTCAATAATCATGGATGGTGGCCAATTTTTGGCGGAGAGCCAAGGCTTAAAAGAAAACATGGTGCTTCGACTTCATTACACATCTCATCAAAAAAAACGCCCCATAATTTAATACATTATGAGCTTCCAAAACGTCGGAAAATTCATAATAATTCACATTTTTCGTCGCAATTTTCATGCAAAAACTATCTTGCTGTTGAATGGATCCCTGAAGAAGATTTTTTTCTAACGGCAAACCCACCAAGAACTACAACATCGGCATTGCCTCAAGAAAATTTCGCTGCAGTTACTAGCAGAGTCTTATTAGTACGCAGGTTGAAAGCAAAACAGGGAAATTCTTTTAAGGGTGATGCTGCCACGAGGTTTCGAAAAAGCGTTCTTACAAAAGAACATAATGGTAGATTTGACATTTTGTCTTGATAATTTTATATATAGTTTTAGAGATTTTATATAATTTGTAGATAAATAAAGTATAATTAATTTCGATTCTCAACGATCTTTTAATCATAGCTACAAAAAATTGGGGTACTTTAAAATCCCTTGTTGAAACATCAAATATAAATCATGCGATTGATGCAGATGTGATTGTAAAGCGACCATGGAAAGATGGGACAACAGATCCCGTTAAAGGTACGCTTGATGAACTCAAGCGGTTTCGACTTCAGCGTGCTGGGGATTTGGGTCTTATAGCTCGTACGTCTTATTATGATACTTGTTAATTAAAATAATTAAAAAAGAAATAGCGTTAAGATCAAAGTTGTATTTTTTTGTAATTTTTGTATAATATATATTTATTTGGAATTAATGATAAATTATATTGGATCTTTTGACACTTGTTAGTTTGTCTGTTAAATTTTTTTTTCCTTTTTGTGGTTTTTGATATCTTCGAATCATATTTTATTCTTTTTTTAATTTGCTCAACGGATTATAATTTAAATTGTAGGTTCGGTGTTCGACGCAACACGACCGGATCGAGAGCTTTTGGAAAAAGCTCGTGAAAATTATCTTACTCATAAAGGTAAGAATTAATCGTTTTTTCTTAATTATGAAAAATTTTAAACATTTTTTTTTTTACATATTTCTTTCAGGCAAATGTCGACCCATATATGTACCTCCAGTGAGAAAGGTTGGACCCCCGCCTCCACCCCCCATAAATACTAAAATTGAGACATCTATGTTTGGAGTTAACTCTTCGAATCTAAATACAGATCATCAGAGTTTAATTTCTGAGATGGAATTGGTTTTAATTCCGAATGATTTTGAGTCTGATGACGTTACTGTTGATAATCGAGATAACCGAGATTCTACTATTACATCTTCTAATTAGACCTATATTATAAGATTCAGTAAAAAGCCTAGAATGTGACACAAAATGTTTCCTGAGTATAATTTAAGTTATACCTTACTCTTTTATAGTAATATAAAGATTCCTTGGAATGTTCTATTTCTCTAGGTTTTTTTTTTAAAAAAAAAATTTAGCTAAAAGCGCCTTCAAGGAATGCTTCTGCGAATCAGAAACTTAATTATTCAAAGGATGATACAATACTTCGTCTTGGGAATATCTTGATCACTTCAGAAAGGTTTCCAAAAAATTTTTTTATTAGGAAAAAAAATTATTTGACTGATAAATTAAAAATTTCTTTTATTATTCGGTGAAATATCGGGCTCAAAAAATTGTCATTTTGGAGAGTTTTGAATGTTATTGTAATCTTCTTTATAGTACAAATTTGGTGGGAAAATTACAATATATTAAGATAACTCCATTTTATTTTTTTTTTTCTCTCTATTTTTACTGTTTATGTATATGTATATATGTAACAGCAAAAAATAATTTGTATATAGTTTTTTTTTTTAATTTAAAGTGATAGAATATTAATGTTCACCCTTTTTTAATTAATTTATTTTACTGTAGGAGAAAATCAAAACAACAAATCGAAGAAAGAAAACACATTTGGTTTAGTAATAAATTTCACTGTTTATCTTTAATCTTTTTTTTTATTTATTATATGTTGATTTGTCTTTTTTGTATATAATTCCCACTTAATTGATTTTTATTCATGTGTAGAGATTAATTTGTTATTTAAAGGAAAACTTTAATACTTTTACAATGTTTTGTAGTTTATTAATGATTGATGTATACTTTGTTTAGAATTTGTAAAATAGAATAAATTTTACATTTAAATAAAAGTTTATTACTTTTTAAATCAATTGCATTTTTAAAAGCTTTTACCAAACCAACATCAAATCAAAACCTTTTATAAATTCTTGTCGTCATATATCCATCACATCATCATCTTCAGATGAGAATTCATAGTTCTCCATGAAATCGTCAATATCATCATCATCATCCTCTTCATTCTCAAGATCCGAATCTAAATCAAATGGCAATTCGGATTTCATGGCCTTCCAAATTTCATTTTCGTCATCGCTTACTTCGCCAAGTTCAACAAAAGGAAAATCGTCTTCGGTATCTTGTTTCTTTTTCTTAACCTTTTGTATATCTTTACCAGTATGCTTTTGTGTAAAATATTTGTGGAAGAAAATCTAATGCGATATAATATAATTAAATTAGATGCAATTCATAAAAGACTACAACAGGAATTGATCATATGGTACCTGATCTACTGGCACATCTTTTAATTCCATTGACCAAAATTCTTTGGAATTTACGTTCAACTCATCCTTGGAAATTCCGGTACCTTTTTTGATTACAACTTTTCCTGGCTCTGAAGTTTTCGTAGGTTGAAGTAAAGGATTACTACCTTTAATTTTGTCATGCTTCTTTGGATTACGGAATACAAATTTATCCAAGAAATGTGTTGTTGTATGGAGATGAAGTTCCGGTTGACCACTGATAGGTTGTTCATTAACTATTTGTGTTGCATATAAAGCAACTGTAGGATGAAAATGGTTGGTAAAAGTAGTCTAAATTAAAAAAAAAAAAATTAATTCCAAAGCTTCTCGTGTAATACTTAATAGTGGATAATTCACGCTTTACCAATTCCCAAAGTCTCGATTTATCGGCGTTACTATACTGAGGATCTCGTTTTCGTGGATCATATTTTTTATTCTTTTCACTCTCCGCGGATTCATTTTTTGAACTTGAATCATGATTCTTTTCGCTCAACTTATCGTCAGTATTTTCCTCTTCGTGATTTTCAGGTCGAACAACGAAAGGACGAAGACTCGGCCGTGCAATGATTAGCTATAAGATTAAGCGTATTTTATTAATTATTAATATTATCTGATCATTAAATAAAGTTATGATAAATAATCACCTCAGCTAATAGATATAAAACACCGCAGATGAAATGTGGTTCATGATGTCCACAAATTTGTACCAATCGTTTTAGAAAAGCTTTGGTTCTTGTAAGTATGGGGTCAGATTTCAAAGCTTTATACAGAAGATTCAAATACAATGCGTGTTTCGAGCTTTTTATTAAACGGGGATCTAACAAGGAATGATATAGAGCCCGATAGAAACGATCAGAAAATGACTGAAATATATTAAAATACAAAACTCGATTAGAAATATAAAACAAGATATTGGCATTTTTAGCTTGATAAAATCTATCGAAAATATACTTCTTTCTCTGACGATACTCGGTATATAAGCATAAGTGCTTGTATGCTGATATTAAATGTTCCAACATATGTTATTCGATATAATACATCTAAATATTTTTCGTAACTAAAGGCAATCATAAAAAATTAGTGCTTAATTCACCTTAGTAAGATTTTTTATTTAATTGGAACTTACACTGTATTATTGATCTGAGCAAAATTATAAGCTCTATTAATGCCTGTTAAGAGAGCTGCAATCATTTTGGAATCAACCGCATCTTCAAATTCCGTTACGTTATTATCCTTGTTTTTAGTTTTAGAATAAGAAATTTTACTCTTTTTGATTTCTTTATCCTTTTTTTCCAACAACTTTGCAAAAAGGACAAAATAGATATCTATTAATTTATTAGCCACTTCGGTATCACGTTTTGCTAGGATGATGCGACTCAATGCGATTATTCCGTAGTATTGAGCATGACGATTGGCCGTGGGAAGCAAAATTAATTGTTCTATCTCTTGGATAACAATCTTTTTCATGTGAGGATGCTTTGGAAATATTTGATCGATAAGATAAGAAGCTTTCGACGCCACTTTCCTTTCATTATCTCCCTATAAATAAATATAAGTTTATTAGTATAAACTTTTTAACGATTTTAATAATTAATATGTTTTAACCACTTACTAGTCTATTCACCAATAATTTCAGCAAATTAGATTCTTGTTCAGGTTTCTCCATAAATAGAGTAAAAATTATTCCTAAAATTTGAAGCTTTACGTATATTACAACATCATGTGATAATATCTGTTCGAAAGGGAGTTGAATAAATAATTTACTATAATTTTAATTAAAAAGAGCAAATGGACCTATTTCTATAAAACTGTAATTACTTCGATCACGCGAATTAATTCGAAATATTTTCGTTTCAAATAATCTTCAAAACTCCATAATATTAAATCCTTACTCGATATGTTTGTCTTGTCTATAGGTTGGTCCCGGAAAAATCTATATCGCGAAATAATTTTAATTATCCATTAATGAATAATTTTACATGTTAATTCTAACTTACTTTAATTTCCGGTCAGGAGGTAATAGTAGTTCAACCATTAAATTTTTTAACCCTTCAACAGTTTGAATAGCTTCATTTCTATTTTCTTTACAAGCCATTTTAAATAACGTATCTAGCGCTTTTATTGCATGTACAGGAGATTCCTCTACAAGGACCGAAAGAGTCGATAATCTATCTTTCAAAGTTCCAGACTTTAACATAGTTGTATAAAAAGCACGATCCGATGCATTACGACGTGAGCGAATAGCTTCATATACATCGTTTTCTTTATTCAAAAGACGCAATGCATTATTATATAAATCGGAAATGTCTTTGTCAGTTAGTTTTCTTTTTTTCGAATCCGAAGGAGGTTGGATTTTAATATTATACCAAAATCGATTTGGTTCAATATTCTTAATAATAATTTACAATATTAATAAATATTTAGTTAAAAATATGTACAATAAATATATTTTATTACAATTACCAATTTAGATTTCGATTTAGAGTGACTAGAAGTTTCAATTGCTTCTTCTTCCGATATTTCCATTTCTTCTTCATATTCGCTATTTTCACAATCTTCACGATTACGATTTTTCATATCATTTATTAATTTTTTCAAATCAGTCTTCAATTCTTCCTTAAAATTAAATAGAAAATGAGATACGTAGGGTATATATGAAAAATACTCTGAAAACTCACGTCGTTATTCGTTGACAAAAATTTCTTTTCAGAATTCGATTTAAAGGCATCATTTTTTTTATTAAAAGCTCGTGCGGATTTTTTCTTGGTTTTACCCATTTAAATTTTCCGACCAAAGAAAATATAAGATGCACTTTATCCTGAATTTTTTTTTTAAAAAAAAAAACTGATTATCACTTTGATTTATCCGCAGCTCACAATATTACGACTATTACGGAAAAATTCAAATATGTTTTTGCATGCATGACGCATATATTACCGAAATCGTTCCGTAATTTTAACTGAATTTATTTCTCCTCCAATTTTTTTAATTTTTTTTTAATTTTTTTTTTACTTTTGTCTTTCCTTAAAATTTTTGTATAAAAACTAGATTTTCAAGATGGCTTCTCTCAATATGGACAAAGCAGTTCGGGGGGCCACAAAGCCTAAACGGGCGGCTCCCAAAAAGAAATACCTCGATGGTATATATATCGCTTTCTTTTTTAAGCTCTATAAATTGGCCCAATATATTATTATTCATTTTTTTCCTCCTTGTATAATAAGTGTTGATTCCAGCCACTTCTAGGGACGACACTTTAGGGACGATGTTTATGTCTCTCGATTGTAGGCTAAAGGAGTCTTCATGGACGGTAAGGTTCAACATTCTTTTTAGAACAAAATTTATATTTATTGACGTTATATTTAAAATAGGTTGTTTTCAAAAGTCTCCTGGTCGTTCACACTTTAATAAGGAGTGGTAAAAGCGATAGAGTTTTAAACCATTTGGTAAGGTATCCTGGCTTGTTAAATGTTTCAGGCTTTAAAGATAAATCAAGTGTTCATGGTATGTAAAAAATTGATTTTTTTCTTATGGTGATAATATATTAAATATATTTGTTTTAATTCGAGTAGGTGCGGAGCAAATTAAAAATATACATTCATATGCTATTTATCTTGAAGAGAAAGTAGCCGTATATCGCGAATTGAAAGTCGACTTTGCAAAGGCTACAAATGGAGAAAGTGGTGGACGATTGAAAAAACTTACTGTCGCTAAAGGACTTTTAAGAGAAGTTAATATACTACAGCGTCAATTGGATACACTGTTGAATTGCAAGGTTTGTTGTGTATCAATATTATATATATTTATGTATATTTATGAAGTCTAAAATGGCAATATTATTTTCTTTTTTAGTTTTATTTGGACGAGATTAATAATGAAATTACATTAAGTGCTTTCAGTCTTTTGGTTAAAGATTTATTAGCTGTGTTTAAATCTTTAAATGAAGGCGTCATTAGTGTTCTAGATCAATATATCGAAATGTCAAAAATTGATGCTAAAGATGCTCTTCAAATTTATAAGAAATTTGTTAAGCAGACTGAAAAAGTTGTAGAATATTTAGGAGCAGCAAAGAAAATGCAAAATCGTTTAAGCATTGTTATTCCCAATTTAAAACACGTAAATATTTGATTTTATTAAAATCAATAAATATTTTAAGCATAATTTTAACTCTTTCAATTATGATTTTAGGCACCTACTTCCTTAACAGTATCTCTAGAAGATTATGTCAACGATCCAGATTTTGAAACTAACAGGCAACAATATAAGCTTGCGAAAGAAGAACGAACCAAAGCACAAAAAGCACAAAAAACACCACCAGTTTCGAAAAAATCGTTAGAAAAGAAGCCTTCTAGTCAACCGAAAAATGATTCAAGTAAAAGATTTTTTCATTTTTTTTTAATATATTATATACAAATTTTTTTAATTTCATTATTTGTAATTAATACTCGTAAAATCTTTATCAAAATTAGTTGCAAGGTCTAACACTTCTTTACCTACTTCAAGTGATAAGGAAGTTCCAACCAAAGAAAATGATTTTATTGATTTTTTTGCAAGCATAGAACAAGAGCAAACTGTGATATTTAGCAATCAGCATTATCAGAATGCGGATACAAATATTTTACGAACGGATTCGTTGCGTTACAGTACTGCTACTAACCCTTTCTTATCCATGCAAAATCAAGGAATTCAAAGTCCAATAAGTCCAACAAGTCCAATAAGTCCAATGCAACAAAATTTAAATCAACCTACATCTATAATACAGGATACCAATCCATTTCGCTCGTCAGTATATGTACAAGATCCAGCTCCTGTATCACAAGCTGTTGTACCTTACCAGAATCCATTTCTACAGTCATTACCTTCTGCTACAAACACTTCAAATCCATTTGACTCATTATCTGGAACAAACTTCCAATCTCAATTATCTCAAAAGACCATACAATCCTCCATTTCTCCTACAACTTCAACAACTTTAGATAGTAATCCTTTTAGAAGGTTAACTATGTCTCCAGAGTTTGCATCACAACAGAATCATTTAGCAGGTTTTTCGCAATCAATGCATTCTCAAGATTCATCCACTTCAAGTTTCCAATCGACGAGTTCAACATTTTCTCAAAACGTATATTTAGGATATTAAATAATTCGGGGTTATTTATACCACATCTGTCGAAGTTTGTATTTTGTTACTTATTTTGTGCAAGACTTTGGGTGTAAAATTTAAAAATCAAAATATTTTATTGTTGTAATATAATAGATGAAACATTTGCGAGAGTTTTAGAATATCTTTAACGAAGCCAATTAATATTTTTCTTCATTAGTTATAATTAGACAATCTAAAAGCGTATTTTACAAAAACTAACAATTATTTTTATATATTTGTTTATTTGTGTTAAGATTGATCTATTTTATTAATTTCATTTTTTTTTAAAACAATCATTAAATTCAATAAAAGAATTTTACCGCCATAACAACATGAGTCTAGGTCATAACTTATAGTTTGATAAGGTAATTACTCATAAGCATTAAGCGCCATTTTGTCTAAAATAAATCAATTAGCATGATCGAATGATCCGCTTTAACAAAGTGAAACTAACATAAAAATGAGAGGTAATTGTTAACTTTAACAAATCGCGACGCGCAGTATATGATGATTGTGTGACGTGAAATATTGGTCAGAACCAACGCATACATTCCATATTCGTTACATTAGTTATTTATATTAACCTTATTTAAAAAACTATTCTAGCTACGACAACCCTAAGTTTATTTACACTTCAGATCACCCACGCCCGATATTTTTCTTATTGCAAAGCCATATAAATTACTTAATAAGACGGCAAATTAATAATTAACTCGCTAAAAAAAAATTATATAACCAATAATCATATAATGATTTACTTATCAAATTTACATATTGTATCAATTCATATCGTATTCAATGTGAACATGATGCAAGTAGCTTTAAAAGTTGTAGATTAACGATTTAAGTAATGGTGGCTTACTAAACACCGAAACATCATAATCCGTTATAGATATAAAAAAAGATGCGTCAGATGCGGATATGCAAAACTTGTCATCTTTTGGCTAAGGAATTTTGGTATTCTTTTATATACAGTATTATTTATCAACTTTGTTCGCAAAAAAAAAATAAATCTTGTCCCATTTCTTCTTTGCTCCCCTTTGCGCATTCTAAAATTTAGTGGGTCCTCTTTTTTTTCATAACCACATACACTTTTTTTTGTTCTTTATTCGACAAAAGTTCTTCATTTCATATTTCACCTTTTTACGCTTGCGCTTCTTACTTTTAAAGGGGAGTAAAAAAGAAATCCAAACCTTTCGAGGTGCTATTTTTAAAGTAGAATTATTATTTTATTAAAACAAAATTCTTGTTTTCGTTGGGACAATTTTTAATAACAATAGAATAAAAATAGAAAAACTTTGCACTATAACCATAAGTCCATAACCCTTTATTTCAAAACATACCATAAACATTATTTTGTATCCACTTTTTTTTACGCGGTTGCTATTTCTCAAAAACAAATAGTGTAAAAGAAAAAAAAATCGAAAAAAAAGGAAATAAAAAAAAGAATCCCGAATATTTCGGATATTTCAAAAGAAAAAAAAATTAGTCTGTCATTGTGTCTTTATTATTGGTATATATATTATACCCTTTGTTTCATTTTCATTTCCTCGTGTGATATTTATAATTCCTTTCTTTTATAAAGAAAAAAAATTAATTTTTTTTCTTTCCAAAATCAATTATTTAAAAATATACACACACACATATATTTAAATTTATAAGGTAAAACGAAACTTTAATTTTTTATTTTAAAAAATTTTTTTTTCTGAAAATTATTTTTTTTTTTTTGACAATTTTTCTCTCGGATCAAATAATTATCAACAGTTAAAAATTATTCAGTATCCGTAGTGACGCTAAAATTCGAATTGTTTCTTACCGAAAATCACTGATAATGTCTGTAAAAGCGATGCAAATCTTGTCCGATTCATCAAAAAGTATCGTTTCAGAAAAAGGAGCAAGATCATCTTATGATAATGTGATTTTTAATTCTCCACCAGCTGAAATTAAAAAACGACATACATGTGGCAGTGCTCAAGGAAGTCCACATCCAATGTTTCATACCACTTCTTTCTCAACATCATCTCCGTCTATACCATCATATACACTTCCTGAACATTCTTATTCTGCTCCAACTTTACAAACCAATATTCAAACCAATATTCAGAGTTCTAATGCAATTGATTCAACGTCAGATAATATTTTGACTACATCAGATCTAAAGTCGCAACAACAAAACAATGACAAAATTACTACAACCAAATCATCTGAAAAAAAGCTTTTACCATCAGATCTACCAAAAATTGCTACGCATTTTGTTCAAGAACCAACAATTTCTTCCGAATTTCTAAAGAAGTCTCAACATCAACGTGTTGCTTCGGACGATTCATTAGCGTCATTGACTGCATTACCAAGTCCTGCTACTTCAGTTAATGACTTTCCCATTGCGCATAATGTAAAACACGTGCCACTGGCTCATAAAATAAGTTCATCGCATTTAAATGTTGATAGTAAAAATTATCCACATCATCTTTCACATTTTGAAGGTCATTTACAAAACGATCATCCAGAAAAAGATCATCATACAAATCACTTAAGCGATAATGGACCAATATTTGCACATGATACATTACAACGAAGATTATCGAAATTTGGATTATCAAACACTACGGAATTAATCGGTCATTATGCGATCTTAGAGACAATTGGTACAGGGGCTTTTTCTGAAGTCAAATTAGCGGTAGATTTGAATGGTTGTAGAAATGTTGCAATTAAAATGATTTCAACGAAAGGAATTGAAGATAGTGAAAGATTAAAGACTAGCATATTGAGAGAGGTCGAAATTTTGAAGGTGAATTTAAATTATTTAATTACTTAACAATACTTTAAAAAGATCGAGATTATTTCATACTTAAAAAATTTATTCGAAATTTTTTATGAATCTTTTTTTTAACAATTTCGTTTTTTTTATAGTATATTGATCATCCAAACATTGTTAAACTTTTGGATACCGTTGAAACGTCAACACATTATTGCCTTATTCTTGAATATGTTTCAGGAGGAGAACTATTTGATTATGTAAATGATCATTACGAAAATTCAAATGAAGATGAAAGTAAACGCATATTTATTCAATTAGTAAACATTTTAGAATATTTACACGAAAACAATATTGTGCATCGTGATTTAAAATTAGAAAATATTTTAATAGATTCATCAAATCAATCATCAAATGGACCAATCATTAAATTAACAGATTTTGGATTGGCAAAGTTTATTGATAAATCACCTATATTAACAGCACGATGTGGGTCAGAGGAATATGCAGCACCTGAATTAATGTCAGGAAAACTCTACGATGGACGTAAGACCGATTTGTGGTCTTTAGGAGTTGTTTTATACGCTTTATTGGTTGGGTATTTACCTTTTAATTTAGAAGCTGGTCAAACAAGAAGACAATTTTTTAGTAGAATCCTTAGAGCTGATTTTACTTTTCCGAATAGTGAAAAAGAGACAGGTAGAAAGTCTATGATTAGTAATGAAGCCAAAGATCTTGTTAAAAAAATTTTACAAGTTAATCCTCAAAAACGTCTTAGTTTAAGCGAAATTAAAAATCATTCCTGGTTAAAAGGTGTTGCTGTTTAAGTATTAGAATTAAGATCGTTTTAGAGGGAGGATATTATTTTTTTACTTTTTTATCTTCTTTCCTTTCTTTTTTTTTTACTTAAAATAGACTATGGAGAACAATTGATACATATAACATTTTTTTTTATACGTTTAAAATGTGTGTATATATATATTACCGTTCATTTTCAAAAAGTTGTATCATTTCGTTAATATTTAACGTATCATAATAAAGAAAATTGATTTAATTTTTGAATGTTAAAAAATGTTTTTTTTTAATTGACAAAAAAAAAAATATACAACATTTTAGATACAATTTTGATTGATGGATACATTGTCCAATTTAAGTTGGCGATGTTTCCCGATTGAAATTAGTACAATAAATAAATATACACAAGAAAAAAAAACACGTAATTTACAGGTTTAAGGTAAAAAATACACAATAAGATAAAATACAAAGGTGTTTTCTTTATATAAAAGAATGTTTGTTGAAAGTATCCGTAGGATTATCATTATTAGTTTTAGTTTGAGAAGTAGAATTAGTCATAATAGAAGTATTACTACCACGTCTAGATTGAGGAATATAAGCAAGTGAAGGTAATAAAGCCTCAGAATCATCTTGACTAATTTGTCTTTGATGATACTGATTAGTGTGTTGTCTTTGTGGTTGAGTGAATTGTCTATGTGGTTGATTAAATTGTCTTTGATCTTGTAATTGTATAGGTAAAGGAGGAACATCAGGAATTTCTTCAATAATAGGAGTAGTAGGAGATGAATTATTATTATTTGTAAAAGTAGAACATTTTGAACAATTACTACCATTATTATTGTTGTTGTTGTTATTATTATGACCAGTAACCATATTAGCCCATTCAAAAAAAGTCAGCCGTTGCATTGAAACCACCACAAATTTTCCTTTATCTAATTGATAAGAAGCTGTATGTCTTAAGGTATCAGTAGGTCTTCTTATTTGTCTAGTAGGTGAATTAGGTTGAACAGAATTTTGATTATTTGATGATTGATTATGTTGTGGAGAAGTTGGAGTAGTAGGAGAAGAAGTAGTAGTAGTAAACCATGAATGAGTATTATTATTACGAGGACGATTTGAAATATTATTAATATTATTTGAACTTGTAGTTCTTTGTAATATTCTATTATAAATAGAAGAGACACTTCTAGAAGAAACTTGATTTCTTGAAGAAGGGATAGAAATTACGGTTGTAGGAAGATTATTATTATTATTTCCAATAATCCCATTACCATCTCTATTTAACCAATCCAATTCATTTTGATTAAATTCATTTAAATTCCTTCCTTCAATAACTTTAACAATTTCAGCATCAACAGTTATTAAATAAGATTGAGAGATAGTAACAAAACATAATAAAGATTCTATAATAATAATATTAATCTCATGATTAAATAAAGTTAAAACAGTTATCCCATTATATAAAAAATCTATAACTAAACGAAGAAAATTCCAATATAATACAGCAGTGAATAAACTAGTACGTCTAGATGGAGAATTATCACGACCAATTATAGAAGTTACTTCAGCTGAATTACGATTCCCATCATTTAAAATTTGTACCAAACGTATAGTAACAAAAATGTCGATTATAAAATCCAAACAGATAAAACCCAATTGAAAAAAAGTTGATTTTTCATTAACTATTTTACAAGAAATTTCAATACCTCCAGCCAAAGTAGATGGATAACGAAATATACTTATAGCCAAAATATTTAATATTGTTCTAATAAAAAATAGTCCAAAACTTATCCACCTATCCCAAGTAGAATATTCAATTTGTTTAAGTCTCCATAATAAAAAAGCTGATAATGATGATCTATAAAAAAAGTTTGATAGAGCGTTTAAATCATTTAATAATGGACATTGAGCCACTACCATTATTGTTACATAAGTTATTACGCTACGTGATACTCCGCTTAAATTAAATATTATTTTTAACATATTTGATACATTTACATTAGGATGGCCGGATTTATACAAAAATATCGATACGAAAACATTATGAAAATATGCCTAAAATTTGAAGGTGGAAAAGAGGGTGGTGGGAGAGAGAAGAAAAAGAGAGCGAAAGAAGTCGAGCGAAGAGAGTGAGAAGAAAGAAGGAGTGAAGGAAGTGAGGGAAGTGAGGGAAGTGAAAAAAAAGAAGTAGAGGAAAGAATAAAGATAAAAAAGAGAGAAAAAAGGTTAGCATTGATCATTGAATGAATTATAGTTTAATAAAGAATTTTAACTTACCATCGATGCTAAACCCAGTAAGAATGATACTAGGTGACTAAGATATTGTAATTCCATTATTTATATAAATTTCGTTTTTCGTTTTTGTGATCAACACAGAAATATAATTTTTTTGAGCGAAATTTTTTTAAGAATTTTTAAGAAACTTTTTCTTTTCGAACCGATTTAATTTGAAAATAAAAATTTAATCGGCTAATTTTTTTTATAAAATAAGAAAATTTTTTTTTTATATACAAATTTAAAACCTTTCCGTTTTGATTACAATGCAGAAAAAAAAAATAAGGGGATGGGGGGAAAAAGGATAATCAATTGTTTAAAAAAAAAAAGAAAAAAAAATAATAATAATATTTTCATTAATAAAATAAAATGAACATGATAAAATATAAAAGTAAATATATATATATATAAGTATATAAAATATATATAAAATATAAAAGATGAAATTTTTTTTTTCTTTTTTTTTTAGAAGAAGAGAAGCATCAATTGTTTCAATAATCTGGACATTAAATACTTTTTATACATTTTTATACAAATCTTAAAAAGGGAAAACACAGAAAAAATAAATTCCGAACATACATCTATTTTATTTTACCTAGTAAGTAAATATCCACAAACTAAGACAATCATAACCATTCTCTGAATTAATACGAATCCTTTTAATCGAGTTTTAAACTGTTTAAGAAAAATTTATTTGATTTCAAAATTACAATTACGGAAGTTTATTACTGTTTTTACTATAAAATGAAATATACTAATATATTTTGGAAGATCATTGAAAAAAAAGGGTTTTCCTTTTAAAAAATATGTTGCGATTGCGCCAAAACTTTATTTGTTTCCCTCCCACCCCTGTAGTAAAGTAAAATCTTTTTGATGACGAAAATTAATTTCTTTAACTCAGATAATATGAAACAATTATTATTTCGTCGTACAATTAACATAATATAAACAAGTTTAGGGATGAACAATGGATATTTTGATATTAGGGAAAATAAAGTTGCTTTTTTATTATTATGATATAAGTATTATCTTTAATGATAATAAACCTAATAATAGATTTTTGTACCATATCATGTGATCATGTGATTTTCAAAAATTCCATAATTCAATTTCTATTTCATGCCCCGAATTTTCGGTTTAAATCAGATGATGAGCCTTTATTACTTTCATTGCTTTATTTGCTCTAATCTGAAATTGAAAATTTAATTTATCTTTATTGATTCTGATTAAATGAGTAAACCTTAAATGCCAGATTTTTTCAAGTTCATAATGGCTGAGTATTTTGGGGGCTGTTCACTATAATTACTATAATCGCAATAATCTTCAAAGTACCCAATTTCCTTAGAATTTCTTAGTGGTCTTAATCTGCATATATTCGAGCATCGCGAAAGAAAAGTTGTGTGACAATATCATTAAATTTTTAACACGTTACACTTGTGACTTGTTACACTGCTGCGATCTGCATCTTTTTGAATCTTTGATGATGTGTTAGCTTTCTTACTAAGATACGCCTTTACTTAATTGTTAAAATAATAGATCTTTTTTTCGCTTTTATAAAAATCGTACGTTATTTATTAAAATAATCATGGGAGATGTTGATGTGATTAGTCTTCAACCGTTAAATCATAATAAAGAGGATAATTTTAATGCTTCACAACTGTCAACAGCAAGATCTACTTCTGTTGGAAGAGGAAGCGGTGATAGTGTAAAAGGTGCAGGTTCTGGGTTGATTTCCTCAAATTTGGGTATAAATTCATCAACTTCCAATACTTTAACTACTATACCTCCAAATGATTCGGTGATAACAATAGATCGTCCAAATAATACGGTGTCAAATTTCTTATCAGAATTAGATACGAAAAGTAATGGTGAATCACTTAATATTAGCTGGGAGGATATATTTAAAAATTTAAGTTATATATTAGCTTGGTATTTTTTTAGTACTGCGTTATCATTTTATAATAAGAATTTAATGGGAAAAGAAAATTTCAATTTAAATTTACCTTTACTTATAAGTGCAATGCATACTGGTATGCATTTTATTATTACTTCAATTTTGATGAATGGTTATTGTTCTTGTATTTTTAAAAAACCCGAAGGTAAATCCGTTTCTGTTCGTTCTTATTTTACTCGTGTGGTAAGTTAAAATCTTTTTAATTAAATAGAAGGGAGAACAACATTTCAAATGTGAGGTGATTTTTTTTTTTTTTATGATAAATCAAGTGATTATAATTAATTAGGTTCCTTGTGCCATAGCATCAGCGTTGGAAATATGTATGGCAAATGCTTCTTTTGTATTTATCACTCTAAGTTTTTATACTATGGTAAATATTACTAAAAGTAAAAATTATTATTATTTATTGTTGTTATTTTTATTATTTTGAAGTTTTATTAAATCCCTACTCTTTGATTAGATAAAATCTTCTACACCAATATGGGTATTAGTGTTTGCGTTTATATTTGGATTAGAACAACCAAGATTGATTCTTATTTTTATAATATCGATTATAAGTTTTGGGGTTATCTTAACGGTTGCGGGAGAAACAAAATTTAATTTAACGGGATTTCTTTTAGTATTAGGAGCGGCAATTGTAAGCGGATTAAGATGGTCATTAACACAAATGCTTTTACAAAAAGAAGAAGGAATGAATAATCCAGTAGCAACATTATATTACGTTTCACCAATAATGTTCATTCTTATGATTATATTATCCTTAATATTTGAAAACCCTTTATTCATATTTAGAACTTCAAAACATTTTGAAGATGTTAATACAGGGATAGAAACTTTTTTATTGATGTTTTTGGGAGGATTTTTAGCTTTTTGTATGACTATTGCTGAATTTGCTCTCATTAAAAATACTAGTACTGTTACTTTATCTGTTGCTGGTATTAGTAAAGAAATTCTTGTTATTTCTTTGTCTGTACTAATTTATCATGATGTATTAACTCCTATAAATCTGCTTGGGTATGTATATGAATTTTCCTTAATATTTAATTTGATAATTTTAACGAATGAGTGAAATTAATTTAATTTACATACATATTTTTTTTAGGCTGGTTATATCCATTTTTGGAATTGCTGGATACAATTATTATAAAATACGTAAAACTAGTGAGGATAAGAAAGGTCGTTATCATGTTTTACCTTCTCATAAAAATGAATCATTGGATTAACAATCAAAGGAGGAAATACTACAAATAGATTTATTAATTAGACATTTATTTTATAAATTGTTACCTTCAATTTTATGTATACATACAATTTCATCTTTCCATCAAAATGTTATGTAATTTTTATTAAAAAAAAAAGTAAATAACATTATAAACTTACAAGAAATAAAAAATTTACCCTTTCTTTTACATGTACCAAACTTCGCTAGCAGTTTTATCATAATCAAAAATACTTTCAATGGTTTCACCTTCCCAAATAAAACCAGAAGCATTCCTATGTCCACCTCCACCAAATACTTTGGCAATTTGTGATACATCGGCTTTTTCATCTAAACTTCTTAGACTAACAACGTATTGTTTCTCTTTTGCATCATAATTCCAAACTAATCCAAAATCCGCATCTTCTATTTTAGCTAATGCGTTCCCTAGTTCCGATTGCATTATTATACTATTTATAATATATACTACAAATTGTTTGGTAACAGATTGTGGAGGCTTATTGGGCGAAGCGGGTAATTGATTTACTGTTAATGTTAGATTACGTTTTACAGCATGTTTTTCAACCAGCTGTTTTACTACTTCATTTTTATAATTTAATATGTGTGTACCAGATTCTATTACTTTCTTGATCAATCCCTATTTATTTTCATATATAAAATTAAAATTGATAATTATTAATCACCACTATAAATCACTTTTATACAAACCTCATCTTTAACATATTGATCATAAGTTTCAAATTCCCTTGGTACGTTATGCCAATAAGCAGAAAATTCTTTCGTATTAGGCAACGCAAATCTCCACAAATCCTAATAAAAAATTTTAAATTAAAAATTATAACCACATTCCTCAATGAAACAAATAATAATAAATAATACCAAAAAAACTTAAAATGCTCACTTTATCTTCAATATGACGAATTAGTAAAGGAACTTCTTTATTAGGATAAAAAAATTCCCAAGCTAATCTAGCACCACTTTTATCCATATCAAAATGATAATTCCGTTCTTTTTCATCTCCCCTTCCAATTAATTCTCCTTTAGCAGTAATATGATGATCCACTATAATCAACAATTCGGCTTGTTTTTCAATTTCTTTAATAATTGAATTGGAATATGAAAAATCAAACATTCCAATACGTTTTCCTTTGATTTCTGAATCAGAAGGTCTTTCTGCACCATGCGCTGCTGCAAAGTAGGTCGCGTTAGCACCAAGTCGAGTCCATGCTGAATAAGCTGCACCAAATCCATCAGCTAAGAATTATATAGTAGTTTACTTAATTAAAATGATTTTTTGATTTGATATAAAAAGTAAAAGGCTATGATAGTTGTACTTACAACAATCCTTGTGATATATGATATAATTCAAACTTCCGGGATCGACATGTGATAATATTTTTCCCGAATTATTCTGTATTTTTATATTTAAATTTAATGACCAAAATTTTTTCAAAGAAAAAAAAATATAATAAGAAAATTTTAATTAATAAATACCGTTGAGGTAGACATCCTACGATATTTAAAAAATAATTTGAAAGTTGTTTTAAAAGAAAACGTAAAAGAATTTATTTGATAAACTCTAAACATAGGGATTAAGGAATTTTATTTTTATCAACGATAAAAAATATATTTGTCTACTGTTGTTCCATTGCACAAAAAGTCAAAATTGGAGGATCGTCATACTAAAAAACCTAATTTCATTATCTCATCTGAAATAATTATCAGCAAATCAGCAATGACCTTTACTCGGAAAATGGGAAAATGATTAAAAATTTAACCACGCTCCTTCCCTGTTAAAACAATGTTTCGAATCCTTCAAAATCAAACGACAAACTCAAAGATAATACTTTCTCGTAGTGAAATTAATTGTACATATAATCCAATATCAAATTTTTCTCGTTTCTTTATCTTTTCTCACGTACAAAAACAACGAGTTTTCGCGCGTAATAAGTTATTTGCTTTTTTAGCAGGCGTATGTTGTTTTTTATTTTCAAAAATAAAGTATATCGTATAAAATTTTTTTTTTTAAAAAAAAGGATTATCATCATTTAATAGACTGAAGAAGTCGAAAATGGACAACTTTATTTTGACAATTATGATAATATGAGAATTACTACTCCCGTAAGGTGGCCTATTGATGTTAGACGTTTTGTAAGTGGACCGAGCGAAGAAAAACTAATGGAAAAATTAAAATCAGGAGAGTGGATTCCTACCGAGAGTGAAATGCCTCACAATTTCAAGATTGAAGGAGTAAAAATAAGGTATGTTTAATAGAATAATGTTAATTTTCATTTTTTCCTTATCAAAATAATGAATTGAGATTACTATGTTAAGAAAAAAGGAGGATGGAATGTTTGTTGACTTTACTTTTCGAGCCAATCAATTTCAAAAAGAGAAGGCATTGGAAGAAATAATTGAACGAGTACAGACTTCTCTAAAAGAAAAACATGATGTACTATGGTTCAATGTTAATGCGTATTTGGTCAAGGTTCATATACTTTAATGATTATATTAATTAAATAATTTATTGGTAATTAATTTCAAGATGAAATTCTTTTCATTAGGGAGAGCCATTTATTGAGAATTTAGTTGATAGATACCCAGTAAGGTTAGGATATATATGGTTTAAAGTTTCTTGATCAAATATTTTTATGTATTCATTTAAAGTAATTCAATTATTGCAGCCGTTTACGGATCGAATTTCAAGGACCGGATGTTTTAACCGTAAGTATTTTATCTTTAGCTTTATAGGAAAAATTATTATAATTATAAACATAAACAAATTGACATTATATATCCCAGGAAACCCTTTATAAATATCTCGAACCATATGGTTTAATTCGTGACATAAATCTTTTTCCAGCGTCTTCTAATTATATTTCAAGATATGCATTGGTACAATACGTAAAAGTTAGATCAGCTATCTGCGCCAAAAATTGCTTACATGGAATGATTGTTGATGGCGCGAGATTTAATATCCTATATGATAGTCCCGTTGTAAGAATTTATTGTGATCAAGTTTAAACTTTTTTTAAAAAAAAATGTTGTATGTAATATGTTGACATCATATTATCAATTAGCGAATGTTCAGGATTTATAAATGGATAATAAATCATCCGACACTTTCAACAATTTCGGTAGGTTTATGTTTTAATAAGTTGAACAATATATACAATATTTGTGTATTAATAATTATACTGCTTATATTACAAGATTCCACTTATTCCATTCGTTGCTGTTGCTGTAGTCGTCGGTATAACTTATGGCCTGAATTTTATCTGCTATATCTTTGTTAGAACAAGAATTGCATATTATCACTTGTATCAACAGCTTAGGGAGAAAACAAGTGGCCTATTTACGACTTTTCGTGAAAAACCAGAAGAGGAGATTTTTAATTTTAGTACAAAAGAACAAGAAGAAAAATTACAAAATTGGTTGAAAGATCCACCAGGTACTCTTTTTTTAAAAAAGGAAAAAAAATAGTTGTCATGTGAAATTGTTTCAATAACTAAGTGAACCAACCTTATATTTGTATTGATTAGACAATTTTATCGTTTTGCTTGGTCCAACTAATAGTGGTAAAAGTGCCCTTGTTAATAAAATTTTACGAGGAAAGAGGTAAAAGTTTTTTACTTTGTCTAATTGAAATTACTTTTTTGTTGTCTAATTAACATAATTTCTAAATTATTAATAGGAATACATTATATATAAAATGTGATGATATCATCGATTCTCGAAATAAAAATGAACGTGCTTTAGAATTAGCAAAACAAGTTGGATGCTCCTCTGCATTCAACCTTGTAATTTCCTTTTCAAATTTAGGGAGTTTATTGGCTAATGAAGTTATAGGACATAAAATATGTATTTATCAATTTTATCGATGAAAATAATTATGAAACTTTTGAACATTTAATAACATGAAATGTAATATTTTTTAGTTGGATTACCTTCAACTGTTGATGATCCTGTCAAGAAAGTCCTTGATTTGGTTGAAAATGCTTTATATAAGACCAGGAGATCACGGCGCGCTCAGAATTCTGAAAATGAATTTCCTATTGTAGTTATTGATGCTTATATGATTAAGTATAAGGAAAATCATGATTTATGGGAACTTTTGATAAAATTTGCGAGTGAACTTGTTACAAACAAACTTGCTCACGTAGTATTCGTGAGTTCAAACATCGGTATTATCAATCATCTAGGAAATCAAGGTAAATTAACCTAATATTCTATCTTCTATAAACTTAGTTTATTATTAATATAAAAAAATTTTTTTTTTTTTAGCTCCTTCAATGCAAGTAAATACACTAGATTTGCATGAACCGGAAGAAGTTATTAATTTGGTGGACCAGTATGCACGTGACAAAAACATCGAAATTCCTGAAGGTTTGAAAGAAGCTGTTAGTAGCATTGGTATGCACTTAACAGATTTGGGACTTTTTATTGGCAAAATACGGAATGGAACAAAACCGGATGGTATTTAATTCATGGTTTACTATTAAATTCATTTTTTTTTTGTAATTTCTATTATTTATACCGTAATTAAATTATATATTTTCCTTGTAGATGCATTGAATAACCTTGTTAGTGAAGCAAAAGCTGATGTTTATAGAATTGCATTTCGTGACGATTTTGAACATGTAGCGAACAAGGAATGGAGTGATATTCAATTTTGGGAAATAATGAAAGGATTATCCAAAAAGGAATACGTATGTATATCAATACGTATATTTTTTAGCATAAAATATTTCATAATATGTGGATTTTTACTTTTTTTCTTCGTGTATATCTTGTAATTTGATATTAATTTGTATAATAATAGTTATTTTATGATATTGTCAAATCTTCGCCGTTATTCGATGATGATGATACTCCCATCAAAGCTATGGAACGATCTGGATTAATATCTATAACACTGTTACCAAAAGGTAAGAATTTATACATTATAATTATAGAGTTTTTATAAAATAGTTTTTAATTTATTAAATTAAATTTGTTAATTTAGAATCTACAGTTTCTATAATAAAAGCTGGTAAACCACTTTACCAAAAAGTCTTTGCAGAAATAAGTTCTGATGAATTATTTGAAACAAAAATGAAATATAAAACGGCCCAATATTATTTAACACTTGAGAATAGTAAAATTAAAGAATATGAAGACGAACTTGAAAAATTGGTTAAAATAGATAGTAAATGGAATAACAAATGGTCTAGTAGATGGTCATTTAGTTGGTTGTTTGGTAATGGTCATGAAGTCATTAATCATCGGGTTAAATTCTTGTTATTACAATTAAAGAAAAGCCTTGCACGTGCAAAGAAACATCAAAAACAAATTGATGAATTAAAACACAATTATGAATTAATACTTAATAGAAAAGGCAGTTAAATATAAGGTAATGATAAGTTATTTATTTTTATAATAGAAAAAACTTCTTATTTAACTTTTTTTTTTGTAGTTAAGAATAAAATTTTGTAATATAATTATTAATATCATGAAGTAATTTGAAACTTCATGTATAGTAATTAAAGAATAAAGGAAAAATATTTATGATGATTTGAACTAATTAGAATATTTTTTTGATAATATCTGATATTTAATGATCAATCTACCCATATTTTACAAATGTAATTCAATTTTGTGTTTGTTTTGAAGTAGATATTTGTGACTAAATTGTTCAATGAAAGATATCATTTTATTATATTGAAAGTTTAATAATTCAAGATCATGTATCTATTAAATTTATTATAATATATACTTTTAATATTTTACAGCAAAATAATTTATTAATTGAGTTTCTTTTTTTCTGCTGTTGACTTTCCAGCATCCTTATTGAAAATCCAAATGAAACAAAATAATAAGAACCCAATTCCCATAGAAGCCGCTCCAGTATAATATGGATATGCCGCTGATATAAATCTAGGATATTCATTATGTCTAAAATGTCTAATAGTTATCGTAGTAGTATCAACTATATATGTATATCCAGGTCTCTTATAATTTACTTTAAGTGTAAATACTCCATATACATCTGGCAGTTGAACATGTGCTTTGTATCTACGAGCTTGAATTTCCTGATGTTCTATTGTTGTTGGAAGTGCTGTAAGATTTACTCGAATGTATGGATCAAGCATGATCAATTCTAATTGAACATCATTACCATTAAATGCTTGCCATTGATCATTAACATACTCAGAAATGTCTATGGTATAAGTCTTGTGAAATATATAAATGAATTTTGTAAAGAAAAAAAAAATTAGATAATCAAATACCATTACATTATAAAGATTTATATGTGTATAAATATCTTACGAAATTATCTTTTATTCGATATATCTCCAATTGTTCATATTCTTCGTCTTTATAGTGTAGTCGTGAAGTAACACGGAGAACTCCTTTTTCTTGAAAGGTCCATTTTGCCAAATCATTGACAAATGCCTCATTGCCTGATTTGTAGTATCTTTAGTAATTATATCTTTGTTAGAAAATTAAATCTATTCATTAATAAAAGAAAATTTTACAAAAAAGCATATTTACGATTCAGATGATTTGGGTTTTTGAACCGGTGAGTCAAAAAATCTAAGAGAAAAATTTAAAAACTCATTTTTAATTTAATTTCTCAACACATCAAAATTTAACGCAAGATTTAATAATCTCACCGATCACTGAAAAATTCCAAACTTCCTACCAAGGTAACTCTTGCATTATTTCTTGCTTGTAGTGCTGATATAAGACCAATACTATTACCAATTGCTAGTGGTTCTCGATCCACTACCTGATCATCTCCAGTCTCATATGAGTAAGCAGTATCATTAGCCCACAGGATTCTAGTTAATAATGGTACTGGTCCTACTTTATGCCCTATGCCTCTAAATAGTACAGGAGGTCCTTCAATAACTTCTTTACTCAAAATGGCCTCATTATTAACGACATTACTTGAAACTAAAAGTGTATGCTTTCCATCGTCAGAAATATTATAATTAAAGTGATCTATTACAGAAGTATCTCGTTCGTCAATTTCAATATCGAGTTCTCGAGCGAAGTTTCGGATATTTTCTGTTATTTCTGAAGATATTACCAATAGTAAGTTGCCTCCATCATTCATAAAGTTTATGAGAGAGGTGGGATTTATGCTATCTGTTTTAACTTTAGAACCAATAATCAAAGTGTAAGCAAAAAAAACAAAAGATTGAAAACTAAAGTTAAAGGAAGAGTACCTTTTTTTTGTGCAAAATTGATAAAATGGTCGTAAACACGTTCCCCATAGGAAAATAATTCAATAGAAGGATTTGGATCTTTCGTCGTTTTATAAGTAATTATATAATCGCGTCCTAAATTCGGAAATAAAATGGAAATCTTATTAAGCATAAAATAAAAAAAGAATTATCAAAAGCTGTAGTATTCACCTTCCAAAGATCCAAAAAACTTTGTGTATAAATTTTTGTCATCTTCATTATCCAGTAAAACTAACACGCGAGGGCCAGTTGTAGATTTCGATTCTACAAGGATTAAGGCCACAAACACGAGGATAACAATGCTTAAAATTTGTCGCATTGTAAATTAGCGATCTGGTTTAAGAAAACTTTATTTTATATAAATTAATTAATCCATGCTCGTTTGGTCGTTTGGACACTGTTTGGACGTGGATCAATTTTATTGGTACAACTTCCACACATTTTATCAAATTGTAAATTCACGTGAATGTTTTAAGATTATCTAAATTCTTTGGTGAATGAATGATGACGCGAAATGAGTGATAGATTTTGCAATAATTAGTGCTGGTCACACATAAGAAAAGAATTTGTTTCGGAACGATGTTTCGAGTCCTTCAGTTTCAAACGAGCAATTCCAAAACAATATTTTCTCGCAATGATAGTATTTATAAACCATTTTTACATTTGTCTCGTTCTCTTACAATCTCCCCGCTAAAAAAGCAACGAGTTTTCACGCGTCATAAAGTTTCTACCACTGAAACAGCAACAGAAACAGATTCCGTATGTTTAATTTTAATAAAAGATAAATTTTTCTGTGAATTATTTAATCATTTGTTATTGAACAGATCGGAAATGGCCGATTTTATTATGACAATGTGTATCCCCTTAAAATAGGGTCTTTTGATATTCGGCATTTTCTAGTTAGATCGAATAGAACAAGACTAGAGGAAAAATTGAAAGCAGGAAAATGGATTCCTGCTGAGTGTGAAATGCCCTACAATTTTAATATTAAAGGTGTAGAACCAAGGTATTTTAATTTTAATTGAGTACATATTGAAAATTTATTTAATAAAAAAAATACACAATAAATTTATATAAAATAATGGGATTACTGTATTAGAAAAAAAGAGGGTGGAATGTTTGTTAACTTTGTTTTTCGAGTTGATCCAGCTCAAAAAAAGAAGGCATTGGAAGAAATAACTCAAAAAGTACAAACTTTTTTAAAAGATAAGAGTATTGTACCATGGTTCAATGTTCGTCCGACCGAGGCTTATTTAGTTAAAGTACATAATTTAATTTGAGTTAAATACTTATAAAAATTTAATAGCGTATTAAATAATTAATAAAACAAAATTTTTTAATTAGGGAGAACCATTTATTGAAGATTTATCTAATAGATATCCTGCAAGGTTAGGATGTTTGTGAATGAAATTTAAACTTTCTAATATTAAATTAATACAGTATTCAATTATTATAGCCGTTTACGCGTTGAATTTCAAGGGCCAGATATTCCAATTGTATGCGTTATCCTTATATTTTTTGATCAATCAATATTTTTATAATTGAAACAACTTAATTATATTATATTGCCAGGAAACTCTTTATGAACATTTTCGACCTTATGGCTTAATTCGTGACATAAGCTTATTGCCGGAATCTTCTAAAGATCTTCCACGATATGCAATGATACAATACTCGAAAATGCGATCAGCTACCAGTGCCAAAAATTGCATACATGGAATGTTCGTGAATGCCACGAGATTGAACATTGTATATGACATGCCTCTTGTAAGAATTTATGGAATCAATTAATAAATTACATAATATATTTCATAATTGTAAAGTATTTTTTCAACTAAATTAAATAGAAAACGAACATGGTTTACAATTGGATGGCATCTCATCCAAGAATTACCGTGAGTTAATGTTATTTTTTCTAAAGGCTTCTAAAGACTTTAATTATTTATATATATTATGTACTAATAACTAATTATACTGCTTATGATATAGGTTCCACTTATTGCTGCCACAGTCGCTGGTATAACTTATACTATGTGAGTTAATTATAACTTTGAAACATCAATTTAAATAGGATTTGGAGTTTATGAATTATAACTTTATGTAGTTTTGATCCTATCCGCGTCTTCTTCATTACATCAAAAACCACACAACGGTTCAACATTCAGGAAAATCGCTTATATCAATGGCTTAGGAAGGAGACGATTGACCGATTGATGGCTTTTCGTGAAAAGTCAGATGATAATGATGAATCCTTTGAAGATCTTAGTACTTGGAAGGAAAGAGAACAGGAAGAATCCAAGTTACGAAATTGGCTCAAAGAACCACCAGGTACTTTTGTTAAACAATAATTGTTATGTGAAATCATCTCAACGAACGATTGACTTTTTTCTTATTGAATAGAAACATTTATTGTTTTACTTGGTCCAAATGGTAGTGGTAAAAGTAGTCTTATCAATAAAATTATACAGGAAAAGAGGTGAAAATTTTACTTTTTTTCTAATTAAAATTGTTTCATTCCATGTCATGATTTATTTAATTAATGTTTTTGTTGATAGAAATAAAGTATTTATTAAATGCGATGTTATCCTTAATTCTCGAGATGAAAATGAACTTGTGTCTAAGTTAGCAAGACAAGTCGGATATTTCCCTGTTTTCACACTTATGGTTTCCTTATCAAATTTGGTTGATGGATTAGCCAGTGCAACTATTGGGCAGAAAACGGGTATTCATTAGTTTATTGACGAAAACAACTTTTATTTAAAAACTCAAATTTACGATTTTTTTTTTAGTTGGATTCTCCTCAACTACTGATACCGAAATTAAGAAAATCCTTGATGCTCTTACAATTGCTTTGCATGATATTGCACCTGAATCTTTAACAAAGAAGTCATGGTACGCTCACAAAAAATCACGCGATTATCTTGAATCTCCTATGGTTGAATCTTATGATTCAGCGGAAATTCCTATTGTAGTGATTGATGCTTATATGACTAAAGATAAGGAAAGTCATGAACTTTGGGATCATTTGGCAAAATTAGCAGCTTTGCTTGTTGAAAATAGAGTTGCTCATGTAGTATTTGTGAGTTCAAACATTGGAATTATCAAGCACCTAAGTCGAGGTAATTATACTTCATATAAATTTCTAATTTAAACTTAATATTAATGTATTTTCTTTTGTAGCTCTTCCAAATAAGACATTTAATTATGCTGTTCTTTCGGATGCTCCTCATGAAAGAGCAATTGGTTTGGTGAAACGTCATGTACATAACAAAAATCTTGAAGGATTAGAAGCAGCTGTTGGTGCGCTTGGTGGTCGTTTAACGGACTTGAAACTTTTTATCAACAAAATACGTAGTGGACAAAAACCAAATGGTATCCATTTTCTATTAAATGTATTTATATAAATATTATACATATTTATATATTGTATTATTTTATAGACGCATTGCAAGATCTTGTTGCTAAAGCAATAATTGATGTTCGTAAACTTGCATTTGGTGATGATAGTGAGGATGCAAAAACTATTTCTTGGAGTGGTGTACAGTTCTGGAAAGTAATGAAGGAATTATCTAGTGAAGAATCTGTATGATTTCAAATATTTTTTACTTTATTGTCTTTTTAGTGTAAATACTTAATAATTAATGATTTTCATATAATAGTTATCATATGATGCTGTCAAATTTTCACCAATATTTAACGGAGATGATACTCCGATCAGAGCTATGGAACAAGCTGAATTAATATCCATTACCCAGTTGACAAATGGTAAGAATTATATTAAATATTAGTTGAAAAATTTTTAATTAAATTATTTGTCAATTTTAGGACGCCCATATACTATAAAACCTGGTAAACCGCTTTATCAAGCAGCTTTCACAGAAATAATTTCTGATGGTTTGTTTGCAGCGACTATGGAACTTCAAACAGCTGAATATCTTTTATCAATAGAGAATAACAAAATTAAAAAGTTTGAAGATGAACTTGAAAAATTGGGATCATTATTTGTTAAAACAGATGGTAAATGGCTATTTGGTAGTGGACATGTACCTGAACCTGTAGAACATCGAGTAAAATTCTTATTATCATTATTGAAGAAAAGACATATACGTGCGGAAGAATATCAAAAACAAATTGAAGAACTTAAAAAAGTGGTTGCAAAAGGAGGTTAATAAATGGAAATATATAAATATAATTTAATTTATAAAATTATATCAAAAAGTTTCTTATTTTTCATTAAGCGAGTCCAAAAATGATAAACATCGTTATCAAAAAGTTTTTATATTTGATTTGAAAATATTACATTATAATTTAATGAGCATGAACATTTTCTTTTTCAGTGAATATTTGTTTTTCGAGAGATTGAGCTGCAAGAATTTTTTCAGGTGGCGGAATTTCTTCAGTTTCATAAGCCGTCAATTCTGAAGAGACATCTGCATCTATTTTTGGTGGCTTTAGCAATATAATAAATTAGGAATATAATCATTTTATTTTGATTAATAGATGAATAGAATTGTTACCTCAGAGGTGGATAAACTTAATTTTTTCACTTGGCCAACTTCTGAACCAGCTGCCTTTTTAAATAAATGATAGTGTCAACGTACTATCGAATGGATGTGAGAATTGAACAGAATGAAATTAATGTTTTAAAATTACCGCTGAAGGAGGTTGATAAGCCTTTATTTCTTTAACGTATAAATCCTGAATGATATCTAATTTGAAATAAATTAAAATTCCAATAACAAATATATGTTTTAGATTTAATAGTTAGTTACCTTTGACTGGTCCGGAAGCAGTAAAATTACGTACAATTGGGGTAGATCGTGACAAACCAAAGGTTCGTCTTAAATACCTCGAAGCTAACAAACTCATTTTTTTTTAAAAAAAAACGTATACTTTTTTTTTGGAATAAGAAAAGGTGCTCGTATAATATCCACCAATCATTAACCTGCATCTTTGATATTTTTTTTTTAAGGTAGTCATAATTGTTTTGTGAAAAACTAAACCTAAAAAAGTCTATTTCAAATTTATGTAATAGCCAAATAAAATAATAAGTGATATAAGCTGTAAATTTCTTATCGTAAAGGATGTCACATGACGATAAAATTCAATGAATGTGTAGTCAAGTCGTATTACATTCTCTAAATGAAGTACCAATAGTTTTTTTTTTGTTAATACTTTTTTTTACACCGATGTCAGAGTCTGAAAACGAACAGAAACTCGCAAGTGAACTTAAAAGCAGAATTCTTGAAACGCAAGAAAGGAACAAGTATTAACTATTTTCTCAAAGTTTCTCAAAGTAAACTGATGTTTTATTACATGTGGTGTATATTTAATTTATTCTAATTTTAAAATAGGTTAAAAAGATTACTGACAAAAAGACTTAGAGATTGTGGATGGAAAGATAAAATTAAAAAACGTTGTGTAGGTTTGTATTAAGTTGAATTAATTTTTTTTTTTTAAAAAAAAATATTTATTCTTTTATTATTAGATAAGATAAGAACTGAAGGAGTTGAAAATATCAAATTAGATCAACTTGAAGAATACGTATTAAAACATGGCCGAGGTAAAATTTTTATATATAAAATTTATTTGCTTAATATGGTCGATCAGCTCTTGATTTTTTGAATTTTTTATCGGATAAATTAATTCATAGAGGCCGTTCCAGATGACGTAAAAGTAGAAATGTTACAACAAATCTCAAGTTATCTGGACAAACATGTGTCTCAACTTGAGAAAAACATAAAATAATCATTCAGTTTCACGTGATTTCTATTTATTAAAGTCCATATAATTTGGTGTAATAAACTGAGAATTGACAAGGATAATTACAACTAGACTTTACCTTACTTTGCTTAAAATATGACCTGCAAGCATCCATTCAATAGGGATTTCTTCAAATGAATAATAATTTTGTACTAAAGTTCAAGACAATAAGAACGTATTAAATAAAAGTATGAAATTATTATTCTTGAAACGATGGACACTTACATAAAAAAGTTTACTTGAGGCAACTAGTTTAAATTGTGTGCAAAACTCGTGTATAATTCAAAAATCGGTAAAACTTTATGAAGTTATTAAGCAACTCCTTTCGGGAGAATTTCATTAATGTCATTATAAATGAAGTAATTACTTCTTTGTGGAACATAAGATGTCGATCGCGTCACAAGTGGCCGAGGATTACTATACATTATTGCTTCCATGACAGCGTCAACTTCTTCTTCAGAATCAACAACCTCTTCCTCCTTCTCGGGGACAACTACTTTTCCATCTTTCTTCGTATTGTCTTGCTTATTATTTGGCACACCATTATCTTCAATATACAAAATAAATTAATATAATATTTAAATGTAAAATGCATAGATAACGTAAACTTACTCTGAGGGCGTCCTATAGACTTTTTCTGATACTGAGCAAGTAGGATATCATATGATTGTGATCTACCTAATACACCTCGTTTCAAGGCCATCGAATGACTCTTACAAGTTAATGAACGCGTGCAAGGTGTATTATTAGGTGGCACAATTACTCCACATTGCTTATCCAGATCAATAGGTCCTAAATTAAATTAAGAATATAAGATTAACATCCGATCAAAAGTTTAGCAAAATTATTTATTAAATTGAATATAATTTGTAACCTTTATGACGTCCCGTGGTTTTCTTCTTTTCTTTTTCCTTTTTAGTCTTTTGTTTTTTCTCAGGAGATGCTTTAGCAATCGGAGAATTAGGTCTTTTTGTATCAGTTATTTCAGCTACATTAAAATTTACAATATACATTAATAAAATAGAGGCTAACAGACTAATGCGAAAATATATACGAACCTTCAACTGACTTCTTACGTTTCTTATTTGAATTATGCGTTTCTGTAGTGGAATTTTTTGTATTTTTATTGACTGTTAAGTCAGCATTTGACACTTCTGTAGGTATATCCACGTTTTGAGCTTCGAGCGCTTCTGCTTTTATTTTTTCGCAATTAGCTATAATGGATAAGTAATAATTTAACATATATCATTATTATCAGCATAAATACGGTTGAAAAAATAAATAAAAGTACAAAATACCAGAATGATCAATAAACCCGCGCGGTAAAACTTTTTTTGAACATTCGTTACAGTTTACGATACCTGATTCATCCTTCAAAGGTTTACATCCATATGTTTTCATATGTTTAAAAGCTGTTAAGGAAATTTATTACTGCGCCACGATTATCTCAGCTTTCTTTTTGGTATTCATAGTGAACTAGTAAAACAAAGGATATCATAATAATTAAGTCTGGATGCAGTTGAAGGAGGAACGCTAAGTTCTCCATTTGAAGCTAATACTGCATCCTCTTCATTGTCATCTAATAAAATAAAAATGAAAAGGTAATTATTAGTATAATTAATAGTATTAATAATAAATTATATAGGAAAGGGTAATTTCTTCATACAATCTTCGTTCAAAGTAGCATCTTTCAACTCTTTCCAAGAAGAAGGATCTGTAACTGGTTCTTCTAGAGTCGGAACATCTGAAGGAACACGAAATGTCGGAAGTTCCCAATTGTCTTCTTCTTTATTAAAGACTGATAATGAGTCGGTAGAAATTAAAGACTTCCAGCCTTGGTCCATGATTTTTATAAAAAAAAAAAATAATATATAAAATAAAATAAAAAAAAATAAAAAAATAAAAAACGAAAATAAATAAAAAATTGAGAAGGTAGTAGTTATGGATTAAATGGTGATCATATGACCAAATTACCAGCCATTACCGTATTATAAATCTATTAGTTCCGCCGATTTCAAACCGGAAAATACTTGAACATACTCGCAACTTTAAGGACACCAATTTGTCCTCATGAAAAGTCAAGCATAAAAGACAATGCAGTTTCGTGTATATACAGTTTGCATAGCTAGAGCATACTATACGCTCAATTCTTGACTGTCGTTTATTAACATATTCCCTTAATAAGTTTGCTAAAAAAAACAGATATTTCCCTCTTTAATAATCTTTTTCAGCGAAAGATTTTGAGTTTTACAGAATTTCAAGCTTAGTTTCAGATATTATAACAGAAAGATTATAATAATGTCGACTGACCAGTTTTCTCAAGCAGTGAGTGGAGCTAACACTCCACGATTCAATCCATTCTCAACAGTTTCCACGCCGTTGTTCGAACTTAGTATTCCTGGCCGCCTTACGTTAGAAAAAGTTTATCTAAATGGTCTTCATGCACTAAGACGGTTTGAAATTCGCAACGTATCACAATCTACAATATTAGTGAAATTGCGTTCTAATCTTGGTTCACAAGTCGCGTTTCAACTTAAAAATGAAAATCTTCCCGACATAGATTCTCAAAAAGCAGATTTACTAACTTCGTCTGAGCTTAATTCGGAAGAAGAACAGAATACATTATTTAATGTTTCATTAGATAACTCGTTAATTAATATTGCAACGAATACTGTTGCAGCAGCTGCAGTTAGTGCTTTTAGTGACAATGTCAATGGTCATGAATTCAATCAACTTTTCAATTCCGTGAATCATATAGACGAAATAATCATTCCTCAGGGAAGTTCACGAAAGGTAATTTTGGTCTTTCTGCCAGATGCTCATCATAAAAGCCGTAGATCTGAGGAAGATCAAAATATGCCTTCTTCAACAAATGATATTATCGGGATATCTGGTACAGGAATTTCCGACGAGAACGATGAAACAAGGATAAATAATAATGTTTTCACACAGTCGTCTGATGAAGATGAAACTCATGATTTCTTTGAAGTCAATGGACTATTGTTTTTTTTTGCCTATATTATCGACAAGCAAGAGGATGTTGAAGACATGGAAATGTCAAATATCGGATTTTCTAATACAATCTCTTACAGTACTAACTCTTTGGCCTTAACAAATGAAACTGATCAAGGTTCGATCAGTCTGATGTTTATACTTTGCTATCAATTTTATTATTAAGTAAAGACAAAGCTAATTTTATTTTATTTATATTATATCTCTGAATTGTATTCTTTAAGTCATATCTCCTCGTGATATCGAATCGATAAGTAACTCTTCTAAAGCAGATTATCAGATTACTGTTAAGTTTCGTTCTAAAGTTTGTCGTTCAGTATTATGGACCGATGTTGGAGAAACTGGAATTAATTTTGATGACTGTGTAAACGGTGGTACTTATTTCAAGGATTTTACTATATGGAATCGTTCCGAAATTGAGCTATATTGGTTTTTAAATACGGTAGATCTATCGAATTCTGAGCGTGAAGACTGGTTAAAATTTACAGACTATGATACTGGTGAATTACTAGATGATAAGCCAATACCAAGCTATTCTCATAGAAGAATTAGAGTCACATTTAAACCTCGAGAAATAGGAGAATTCAATTATGACTTACAGATTGAGAATGCAAATGATTCTTCCAATATTTTGCAAAGCAGAATACATGCAGTTGTGAGATCAGTTTTAAGAGAGGAGTCATTAGTTGTTAGTAGTGGTAACATTTTGGACTTTGGTGATTGCTGTGCAGGAGTATGGAGTAAACAACAGTTGATTTTAAAGAATGTTAGCGAAGTACCATTAGAAATTCATTTTTCTGCAGAAAGTGCGGAGGTTTTGTTCTATTTGAAAACAGACAATTTGATAGAACATAGTAAAATAGATCTAAAAGATAACGATGACCAAACAGAAGACATGACTTCCTTGCATCATCACTTTAAGGATGCTGCAAATATTACGGGTGTTACAACAACCACTAGTAATACTCCTATTAACACGAGCTCTATGGGCAGCGAAGTTAGTTCGAGACCATCATCTCCTCATGAAACCGATGGATTAGCATCCTCTGTAGAAGGACTAACTTATACAAATGAATCAGAAGCATCAAAAATGTCAAGTGGACATCACTTCAATAATATCACAGATTCAGACGTAGATAGTGTCATGATTAAAGATACCATAGAGAAAGGAAATTTAGAACAGGAGACTTCAGATAATATAGCTCAAATTGAAGAGGTGGTTTTTGGACCTGGAAGAGAAAAAACGGTTCAAGTTTCATATCGTCCAGAAAAAGATTCATCCGCTAATAATTTTAAAGCTGGACGGTTAACGCGAAGAACCTTTCGTATTATTTTACAATATGCACCTATCAATTCAAGTTCGGCAAATATAAGATTAGATGGATATGAACGCAAAATTATTCAATGTAAAGCTAGGAGCTGTACTTCCTTTATTGAAGTGAATCCTAAAGAAGTGAATTTTGGAGATACAGATGTTGGTACTCCTAAATCTGTTCCTGTTAAAATCATTAACTTATCTGAATTAGCAGCTCGGGTAGAATTGCAGTTTGTTTCAAAAGTGCTAAATTGCACTCGGGATGAAATTGTTATTCCGCCGAAACTATCAACTGAAGTCAAACTCGATATGTACCCAAGAAAGGTTAACGTTGATTATCGAAAGCAAATTACCGTTATCAATTTACAAAATCGCGATAACGATCAAATCTTAGAAGTTAGAAGTACAAATATAGACAAGAAACGGGTTACTTTTCATTCCCTGTTTTATCGAATTTTGACTTCCACTGGTGGTAATTTTATTGATTTCGGGCCTACTGTGATAAATTCTCCAAGCGTTCGAACATTCACAATTCATAATATTAGTGCAAAGAATTTGGTTCTTGAAATAACTTCTTTATTACCCGAGATAGTCATGTATCAAAAGCTCATAAAACGCGGTGATTCGACCAATTCCAGAGACCTTCGCTTGATTACACAAAATGATGCAGTTTATAACATTGCTGATAATGGAGAGATTGAACAGAATAATTCTTCTAAACTTGAAAGGCGTGAAAAACTTTTAGAGTCTATTGGAAATAAGAGAATATTAAAAAAACAACCTTCTAACATTGACATTACTAAAGCGAATTTAAATGCTAGTGGGAAGATTCAAACTAGTTTATCACATAGCTCACATACATCACTTGATTGCGCATTATCAGATTCTTCTTTATCAGGCGCAGCTTATCTTGATTTAGCAAGTTCTTCAATCTTGCGATCCCCTCGGAGACGACCGTTAAAGGTTTCACCTGGGCTTGGCAAGAGTCCTACAATTGAAAAGTTAAAGAATATCCCAATTAATTTGAACGACAATAAGATGAATGATATGTCTCAAGAAAAATTGCAAAAAAGAGATTTTGAAAATCAAAATGACGCTTCGATAAATATTTCCTCAGGAAATAGTCGGACAGTTAATATAAATGAAGAAGAAACATTATCAAATATGCCGATAGAATCACTAATTGCTATACTAGAAAAAAATAATGGTACTTCCCCACCATTATTTCCGAATACTTCTATTGAAGCAGCTTATGTTCATAAACGAATGACTCTTTTACGTGAATTACAGAATCGTATAAGAGATAATCAGATTGTTCCTATTAAAATGATAGAAATTCCGCCTAACGTGGAAAGTCAGATAATAGTAGTCTTCACCCCAAAGAGACAATTAAGACCAACAATTCAAGGATCTCCCAAAAAATATGATGCTAAGATCTTCATTCGTCTTATCGATTTTGACAGAGAAATTCAACAGCCACAATTTGATGTTTTGTTACGAGGTGATCAAAGTCAAATTCCTGTTAGAGAACTTATGGTTAATACGACTATGTGTAGTTCAATTATGTATTTAGGTCAAAAGAATATTAATTTTGGAAATATGGATAAAAACGAGCGAAGAAGTAAAAAAATCCCCATACAAAATCGAAGTGAAGTTCCCTTATTATATAACATCCGAAAATCGGGATCATTTTCTTCAGATTGCATCGTGTTTTATACCGGGCGTATGGGAGTTGTTCGTGGGTATGGTAAAAAAGTAGTAGAATTCACATTTAATCCAAGTCTTCCCGGACAATTTCATGAAAAGTTAGTAATCGAGAATATCCAAGATCGAGATAATGATCAGGTGCTTTCGGTTAAGGCTAATATAAAGAAATCACCCAATTTTTTTATCAATTCATTGAATATGAATTTTGGAGCTTGTTTCATTAATGAAAATGCATTGCAAGATCAGCACTTCACGATTACCAATATAAACAAACTATCTCGTATTACGTTAGAGGTTCGCGTTGATCCACAAGATCTTAAATTTGAATGGTGCAGCGGTGAACTAAATTTTGCACTTCAGGAAGACAATGATGGATCTTTAGTAAACAGTGGACTTCTTAGCGAAGAGGCGGAAGAAGAAATTGAAAACCTTGAACAGAAAGTAAAAATTGCAAGACGTAAAGGACAAGAAGAAAAGGTGAAAAAAATAGAGAAAAAGTTGGCAAGGTTACGACGAGGTGAACCAATAAAGGAAGATACTTCATTGGAAAATAATAACGAGGATGAAAGGTCAGATATTCTTAGTGATGGACAACAAACTCCAGTTCCTAAATACAAAAAAACACAAACATCAATCATATTTACTATGGAACCTCGTACATCAAAAACAATTTATATTTATTTTAAAGCTAACACGATAAACATTGATTCGCTCCAACTGGAGGAAGGAAAGATACTTCAAAGGCCCTCTCAAGAAACGATTACTAGTCAAATTTTTGTTCATGAACATAGAAACACGGATGCAATGAAAACTGTCGTTTTTAAAGCTACAGTTTATTATGATCATTCTAGTTATACAAAAGCATTTTCAGATGAGACATCTAATAATATTGAAAATAAGTCAGAATCAAGTTTAACAAGTTTTGCATCAATTAAAGAACTTTCTCCACATGTAGATTCAGTCGAACACGTGGAGACTTTATGTGAAACCGACCATTTGATTTTGGAACCAACGATATTAGATATAGGGAGACTCGAAGTCAATCAGAATCATAACTATTACTTTAAATTGTTAAATCGAAGCAATCGCCCGTTAAATTATGAAATTGTTGTTTCAGAAGAGGAAGAAGGATTTTTCCAGATTAGCCAAAAATATGGAACATTATCACCTCAAGAAACTCGTCGCATAGATTTTTCAGTTGTTGCCACAGTAGTTGGAAGACAATCTCACAAATTATTAGTACGAAATAGTTCGACAAAAGTGGAATGCATTTTCACTCTTCATGGATATGTACATTATTCCCAGTATTTACGATTTCCATCGCTTGGTGATGATGGGCAATCTGAATTAAATTTAGGTTATTGCTACGTTGATCCTGGACGAAAATTTTCGCAAGTAGCACCTCTAACCGTAGAAAATATTTCCGATGATGATGTTTATATTACTGCTCAAAGTAATTTATCATTACAAGTATCCGTTTTTCTTGACGAAGATGGAACATGTGGACAAGTATCCAAAACTCTATTAAAAAAGAAATCGAAGACCACTGTTTGGGTTGCTTTACATCCAAATTTATTAAGTGTTGTTCCTACAGCAAGAAGAAATGCTAATACAGGAACAGCAGCTGGGAGTTCAGTAAGTGGAACAAACAATACAGACCGAAATGCGATTGCCAATGGTGAATGTCGCGAGTTAATTGGTGGTATTAAATTTTCCGTACAAGTAAAAGAAAGCACGTATTCATCATCTGCGCAAGAAACCAATGAGATGGAATTAATAGAAGCCATTACCCAAACTGTCAAGTTCACTTCTTTAATAGGCCGATCTATATTATCGGTATCAGATAAGCTAATATCACTTGGGTCCACTGCGTCTATTGATGAGACATTCCATGGTTCTTTTACCATTCGTAACATGTCTAGTCGTTTACCACTAGATTACGAAGTCAAGTGTCCTAGCGGAAATATTATATTAGATCGTACGTATGGAACTTTGGACGGGTGGGAATGTAAATTCAGTCAACGTGAAACTCTCAGTCAGAAAGTTGTTCCTGATGGTACTGATATTTTCCCACGTGAGAGTGAGTCTGATGATAAATCAATTGCCTTAATTAATTTTAAATTCATCACATCAAAATATGGATTATTTAGAGATAAAATTATTGTTACCAACAAAAATAATACGAGTCAGGTTGTTGAAGTAGAAGTTCGTCTATTCGTTGATAATAATACTCTCGGATTTTCGGCTACATCAACAATTGTTGAAAACATAAATGATCCTAATAAATTGCCTTTACTTTCATGGGAAAATATCTCCACAACAGTCATTAAACCAGATCCAAAAGCGCAAAATTCTACCTTAGAATGTAGTGAAAACATATTGGATCTCAAAGCTGTTATTCAAAAAGGGTATCAAGCAACAGCGGTTCCGTTATATGAAGTTTGTATCGAGATATGTAATAAATCGTCAACTCAAATTAGCGTTAGACCATTAAGTGATTTAGATATTAAGATTAGATGGGGACCCTTTACAGGTACAAACATTATTGAAAGCTATGATAAAGAATCAAATGTAATCGATCTGTTTCATGAATGTGGACCTATAATTGAATTGAATTCTGGTTCCAAAGCACATCTTTATGTAAGTTGTCCTCAACCTAATTCTTTAACTAATGAAGAACTAAAATTAATTGAAGATGGTAAAAAAGTGAACGTCCAAGGTGTGCTGCTCCTATATGACATCGTACAAGAGCTTACATTAAAATTGGTAAATTTAAATGCCAATTTCTGTGTCCCAAAGGGCGAATTAAGCACGGCAATGATAAATCTTGGAAAGATAAGACACTCTAATTCTTCGATATTTCAATTCACTTTACGTAATTTATCTGAAATTCCTTTACATTATGAATTACAAAGTCCCGATTGTATTGAAATATTAGGGATAAATGATGATGGGTCAAAGGCGCAGAATAAAGGAGTTATTGCTTTGAAACGTACAGTAGAACCACTCGTTGATCAGATAATAACAGCAGTTCTGAAGCCTCGTAGAATTGAAAATTTTTCTGCTGGGGAAAGAACATTTTCCGTCAATGTTCTAAACATGTATAATCCTTACAATAAAATGACCTTGGATATACAAGCTACGCTCACTTTATTTGAACTTAAATTTGATCGCTTAATTCAGGGTGAACTTGTATTGCCTACTCTTTATCATCCTATTCCTCGATCTGATTTTCCTTACGACGCGTGGTTCACAATTCATAATATAAGCGAAAGGGATATTCGTTTCGAAATTGGAGTGGAACTCTCACCTTATATTTCTAATTTTATCAAAATTGACGTACTCTCGAGGTTTTCGAATTCACCATTAGTTGGAAGTGTTTCTATTAGCGCTCACGGTTCAATTGAAGTTAGAGTTTGTGCATTTCCAATTGAAACCAGCCGTTTACCTCAAGAATCTTCATACATAAACTCTGATGGTTTTACCTTTGGAAAGCTTTGTGTAGCCACAAAACAAAATAATGAAGATGATACAGTGGCTGAGATTATACCGATACGTGGTTTTATTAAAGAATCTCCCACCTTTTCTGTTTCAACTAAGAAGATACGTTTTAAGACGGAATTATATTCTTCCGATAGTGAAATTACTAACGATGATATTAGTAAATATCCGCTTATTCAAAGAAATAAAATACATGCTCCGAATAAAACTGAAGAGATAAAACCACCTGATGATTCTGAAGATATCTTGCCACAGAGAGAATATTTAATAATAACAAATTTATCAAAAAAAATTTCATTGTCTTTTAAAGTAATAATAGAGGGACCAATGGAACTTTCAGCTAAAGAGGTTATCGATGTTTCCCCATTAGAAGGAACTATTGAACCTGGGAAAACGTTCAGTTTAAAAATTGAACTCGTAGATTCTACGATAGCAGTTTCGGAAGACATTAAGATTCGTATTAGAGATATTAATTCTTTATCTAACGATCACGACAAGATTGTTCTTGTCGGTATTGAATCTGTTACTCGCGAATCTCGTAAAAAAACCAGAATTGAAGAAATTCCTGATTCAGTGTCCGAAGAAGCTGCGGAACCTCGTTTTCACTTATTTAAATCTACTCAAATGGGACACTTGTCAGGTTCACAAGAAAAACCTTATTCTTATCAAGATATTTCCCCCGATTTTCCTTTCATAACTTTACGTGGATGCAAAAGAATTGGTGAAGCCACAGATGTTGGTGGTCGTTATGAGCTTGATTTAGGACAACAAGATATTGGTTTGACTTCTATAGTAAAGAAACTGACTCTTGAAAATACCACATCAAAACGTATCTCATATGAAATTAAAACTGTTTCAGCTATTGATAAGAGCTGGCTAAATATAAGTCGAACTGAAGGTACTTTAGAAGCATTAGCTGATGAACATCATCGTCAATATACTGATGTTCATGCGATAACTTTAAGTTTTTCAACGAGTACTCGTAACGTTTATTCGACATATCTAATTATTAAAAATTTGGATAATCCTTCAGACATCAAGACTATCAGAGTTATGATGGAGGCATGTATTAAATAAAGTTTTTTTTAGATAGAATTATAGATTTTATCGATAATTAACTTTAACGCTCTTTAGGTTGTTGCTAGACAAAATTTAAAAAGAGGCACAAATATTTCATTAACTAACAATCATGTTTTTGATATTTACGTAAATGGCGTGGACAATAACCAAAAATGTGTAGAAATGTCTAATTTATTTTATGGTTCTGAATATACTGCCCGTAGCATGGTTATATATAATAGGGAAACTGTACCCTTAGAATTTACGGTAGGCAATATTTTGGTATCTTTGAAGGTTTTGTCATTTTATTGAAGTACTCAAGAAATTATTGTTCTTTCAGTTTCAAACAAATATTGATCATGATGATCCAACAGAAATACTATTTTCTACTTCAAGAATGTCGGCTAAATTATTTAAAACACTTACCATTGAACCAGAAAGCAATGTTCGAGTTTATATACGATCAAGACCTCTACCTTCCCGAGAAATACAAAAGCTTCTTGATAGTGGTAATCAAAGAGATCCGGATTTAGTAGAAACGAAAATTATTGAAATCTATGTGAACTGTAGGCTTGTCAAAGATTATCAGCAGACTGTAATACTTAAAGCAGAATGCAGGATGCCATCTTTACAGGTTAATTATAATGAAATGGAAGCTTTAATGGGTATGTTATCTGTATTTGATATTTAATATTTTGATTTATAATTTACGTGGTTTTATCGAATTCTATCAGGCAAAATATGTCGTAATAAGGATGATGATGAATGGAATTTCCAGTTTAATCCAGAATTTCGCGAAATAAGGATCAATAATTTACTCGATAAACCTTTAGAATATGAAATTGTTAATGACACAATGTATTTCAATTTGGAATTTTCCAGTGATGTCAAAGAAATAGCTCCCAAAGCGTTTCATAATATTTTGGTACGACCTAATTTAAAATCTTTGACTAAGCACGCTGAAAGCGTTCGAAGAGTAAGTTTCATTTTAATCGTATACTAAGGAAGATTCAATATTTATCCTGTATAATTACTTTATTAATTTTATTTATAGGAAAAATATATACAAGAAATTGTAACAGTATATAATAGGAACCGTCCTTCTGAAAATTATTGGATTTCTTTAAGAATGAGTTTTGGTTATATCTCAAAATTTCAGGTACAGTTACGTGATTTGAAGCAATATTTGATTATCAAAAACTAATTCGAGTTTGTTTTTAGTTTGCGTCTGGTTATAAATCATCATATACCTACAGCGTACTCGAAAATCATACTGTTCGCTTCCTAAGTAATTTTAACAGTAATGCACAACTCTTTGATTTAGTTGAGGATAATGAAGTAATATTATATACTTGCATTTATTGAAGTCGCTTTTTTCTTGCAAGCTTTAAATTAATTTTTATCTAAATTAGGACAAAAAGAAAATAACTGATCTTGAGATTCAATATTTATACATCGTCGATCAACTAGTATATTATGCAACGATCAAAAGTGGTGAAAATTGGTTCCAATTAGCTAGTTTACTATTTGGGTAAATAATTTCTTCTTAATATCATTTTCATGATATTTATACCTAACATTATGTATTCTTTTTTGATCACTTTAAGAACTGTTTTAGAGAACAAAATATTTCAAAAATATCGACCATCTTATCTTAAACATTCTGATCTGACAAAGAACGAAGAAAGAGTATGGTCACCTATATTAGCAAAATGGGTATGTATAAAGGCATTTTAAAATAAATAAGATAAATTTCAATATTAACCTTTTTCTTTAATATAGGTTTCTCCTTTGAATTATTTTATTTCATTTTTCCCTTATAGAAACCCTATACTCGAAAATCTTAGAGAACTTCATAAAAACTTAATCATTTCTTAATCTCAATGATTAGATTTTAAACCCAATTTTTGTAATTAAAGTATAAAAATGTTTAAAATATATTTATGTCATATGATGACGTACTGATGACGCTAAATCATATTAACAAATGTGATCGAAAATTAGTTACAATACGAATTCATTTTAATTTCTTTAATGATATAATGTAACGTTTCTGTATTGTAAACAAAAAGTTTAGGGAAAATATAATAAAATGGTTAAAAGAAACCAACCCAAAGTTTATGATCCTTACGTGTACCATAAACCGCATAGTATTAGGTGGAAAGGATCGGTTTTGCCTAGAGTACTTCCATCTACTTTGGTGGTTACAATAGTAGCAGTTATTGTAACAGTACTTTATGAAAAAACCGACGTCAAGTTAGGTATAGATTCAACATTTATTCCAATACTTGGGTTCGTCGTAGGTCTTTTGCTTACTTATAGAACAAATACTGCATATGACAGGTAATGCAACTATTTATTCGTGTGAAAAATCAATTGTTTACAATTGAAAAAGTTCGTTTGTTCTTTTTTAGATACTGGGAAGGAAGAAGATTTTGGTCAGTTTTGGTCGTAGCTATAAGAAATCTTACAAGAACTATTTGGATAAACGTTAAAGAAGACGAAGGCACAAAAGATATCTTAGAAAAGAAAACAGCAATAAATTTATTATTGGGATTTGCTGTAGCCACAAAGCATTATCTTCGAGAAGAAGAAGGAAGTAATCATGAGGATTTAAAATATCTTATATCAAATATAAAGAGTAGTTTACCAGGATTTGCACCTATTGAAGATCAAGATTTAACAGAGAATAAAATTAGAGAAAATTTAAAGTTAGGAAGACAATCAAGCTTAAAGATGTTTAAACCAAAAGTTAAACCACATCAAAGACGGAAAGGTACCCCGATACCTGTGAGCCATAATTTACCTTTAGAAATAACACTTTATCTTTCTTCATATATTGATACTCTAGCACAAAAAAAAAAAACTGATGTTCCAACTACAAATTCTATGTATGCTGCATTAAATACCATGGTAGATTGTTTGACTCAATTTGAAAGAATTTTAAGAAGTCCTATTCCATTGGCTTATTCTATTCATTTGAAACAAACTGTTTGGATATATTGCCTTAGTCTGCCTTTTCAATTAATTAAAAACCTTCATTATATTACTATTCCTGTTGTTTTTCTGGCGTCTATGATTTTGATGGGCATCGAGCTGTAAGTTAAACCCTTTATCTTCAATTTTTCATCATATTAATAATTTATTTAATTTAATTTTTTTTTTTAAAAAAAAAAAAAAAAGAATCGGTGGTGAAATTGAGAATCCTTTCGGTTATGACGAAAACGATTTGGAACTAGACTCTTTCTGTTTGTAAGTGTAAAAAGTTTAAGAAAATGATAATTTTCCTTTAACTAAATTTCTTATTTGTAGTTTGATTAAACGTGAATTGGATAAAATCACTTCCAATCCACGTCCAACCGTGGAATCTTGGGTATATAATCAAAATAATTACCCATTTGGAGATGATGTTACGGGAACTGAAGCTCGCAAACTTTCAATAGACGATGTTCGCTCTAAACTTTCCAGTTCATCATCTAATAATGATGGCAATAAATCATCCTTGGATATTTCTGTTCAACAATAAATCTTATTCAGAAATAGAACTATAATTAATTTGTGTACTATTATTTAGTAAAATTTATTTAAACATTGATTAAAAAAATTAAATTTCACCAAGATTAAAATGATTGAATATTACATATTATAAACAATTTATCAATTTATTTAAAATGTAAAACACAATTCTTGCCATTAATTTAATTTTAATGAAACGACTATACTATTTTTCAGCATCTTTTTTGAGAGTACCAAGGTAAGCGTGTTTTTCTTCTGGAGTTTGGAAACGCCCATGTCCAAATTTGGAACTCGTATCGATAAACTTGAAAGAAGAACCATTGTTAATAGATTTAATATGCAAAAAAAAGCAATAATAAGATTAGTACCTTAAGTGAAACTTTCTCCAAAGCGGAACGTTTTGTATGGGTGATTAAAGTTTTTCTTAAAGTAAGAACACGCTTCTTAACTCCAACACATGAGCCCTTGATCATAACGCTGCACAGGAAAAGTAAAAAAGAAATTAACGAATTGTAACTTTTTTATCTATTTAAGAAATAAATTATTACTTACAAGTCTTCATTAACAATACCGTAATGCGGAAAACCACCCAATGGTGTGATTTTTTTCTTAGTATTGTCGTATTCAGTTGATGCATTATTGTCTTCACTCTGTTTACCAATACGATAAATTTTTTTGTTGACTTCCGTTCGGTGATGATATCCATTTTGACCAGCACGTGGAACAGAATACATTACTCTTAATGTATTATTAATTTTTTAGAATGTGCGGGTTTGTAAAAAAAATATAAAAAGAGAGATGCTAATAATGTTATTTACCTTGAGGGATGCCATGCACCTAAAGAATATTGACTTGGAAAATTAGTGATCACGAGATAACTATTTTCCTTGAGAAGAAGAATATAAAATACTTACCAATACAAGCAACTTTACGTAAACCTTTATGGGTTTTACGCGGAAGTTTCTTCGTTCCCCAACGATGAGTGACCCCTTCAAAACCTTTACCCTTGGTGACACCAATAATATCAATAACTTCATCTTGTTCAAATACTGAAGAAATTTCCACATCTTTTTCAAAATGACTTCTAGCCCAGTCAACTTTATCTTTAATAGTGCCACCATTTAATTGAATTTCCATCAGATGAGCTTTCTTTTGTCGAATTTTAATTTTACGAATTTGTGTATGAACTAATACTCTTACAACTTGACAATACTTTTTAATTCTTTCCAATTCTGTATCGATTTCTTTATTTTGTTCAGAATATTTTTTAGCATACTTTGTAAATGCTTTCTTTTTTGATTTATACCAGTTCTTATAAAATCTTCTTTTGACTTCATCACTCAAGTGTTCTGCCCATACTGTGGTCAAGGTACGTAATCCTCTTGGTGTTTCAACGTATCCGACTACACCTACAATCTTCAAAGGTGGTGTTTCAATGATGGTGACAGCTTCAACTATCTCCTTCTTATGCATCTCTATTTTAAATTAAAATAATTTAAACGCTTGTTTAGATTACATCAGTCAAAGATTAAAAATATCATTCAATTACTTACTTGAGTTAGGACGATCCAAATCACGAACAATATGGGTCATACCCGCCTTATAGCCCATAAAAGCGGTCAGATGAACAGGTTTACTTGGATCATCTTTTGGAAAAGACTTGACTTTACCTCGGTGTCTTCTTGCTCGTTTACGCGGAAGAAATCCCAAAGAGCCATGACGGGGAGCCTCAAATTTTCTATGAGACTTTATATTATTCCAACAAATAATTCATTATTAATGAGATATAAAATTTAATGGATGGATTATTTAATTTTTAAATAAATCATACATACCATGTTGCTCTTTATTTTATGGTATTGGGAAGAGAGGAAGATCGAGGTTTGAAAAATTTGCTTTAAAAAAAATTTTTGAAAGTCGCACGAAAATCACTGGATCCAGATCTGTTAGGTAACAGCCATAATTTTTATAATCTACAATTTTGAATATAGGTACTGATTGAAAATATATTTTTTACCATGAACCCTGAAGTATATCCGATCGAACTGGTAAATATATATATAAGTCTTTTTAAATTTATTCATTTCACATAATAAATAAAACACATTTTTTCTAAGACAGTAGATCGAACGGCTGTCGCAGATATTCTACGTGGTAAATATTATATTATTTTAAACAATATTTATCATATTTATACTAAAATTTCTTTGTTTATAAAGGAATATTACATACTATACTGTTTTATCGTGTATTTGGAAATATTAAACCGAAAGAAGTGGATGTATTAGATATCACATATGTAAGTCACTCACCATAATTTCGTTTTACAGGTCATTACTGACGATAAGTAACATTGATTTCTAACGTTTTTATTTAGTCTGCCATAGATGACCCAGAAATTGAAAAAAAAGTTGATGATAATGTAGATCAATTTATGCGTATCTTAGAAACCCAAGGAAATCAAAAAGGACAAGTTAAATATCTCGTTCTTCTAGTTCAAAGTTGCCTTACAATATCTTTTTATCTTATTCTTCAAATAATTTAATATCTCGTAGATTGCTGTAATGTTTCATGAAAAAAGAACAAAAAAAGCTTGGTTTTCTAAATCAGAAGAAGAAATATGTTGGGAACAATGGGCTGTTACCATAAACACTGTTATATGTCGAACTGATGGCGGTAATTACTTATATTTGATTGTTACCCTCATCTTTAAACTCTAATGTGTTGTCTTTATCCTTAATTTATTTTATTTTGTTAAAATTAACCTATTTACTTTTTACATGTTTTTCGATTTTCTTCAATACAACAATTATTTAATTTCTGAATATTGATTCATTTAGAAACATTAAGAATTCGAAAAGAAATGAGCGCTCAATTAACAACATGTTTTTTAAACATTATACGTTTCATTAATGATAAAAAAGATCATATACCTCCTATCACAACTTTAGAGGCTAATCCGTTTCCCTTTCAAGTATGTACATATAATACCATTATTTAAATTTTTAAATTACATTTATCAATTCGTTAAATATTTTTTATAATAGATTGTTATTCCTTCTACAACAGATACTTGGGGTACAATGTTAAAAAGAATGTTAGCAGATCCATCACAACAAATTTAATTAATAACATTAAAAGAACCATAATTTATTAATAGTAATCTTGAAATATTAAATATTATTTATTTATTTATTAAAAAAAATAAAATAAATCAATAGAAACAGGCAAGAAAGTAAAAAATTATACATTAATTCTCAAAAATTAATGCTATATTAAAATTTAATAGTGTTAAAAATGTTTTGACTTTTAATTCACAAAATTAGCATTTATGAGATTTGGAGTATTATAACTATTGAACAAAATAAAAAACATTTTATAGTAATTTAAGGCAAACTTGGCATAGTGTTATAGTAATATTGTAATATTCAATTACAAAATTTTCTGAAACCCCCACTTCTACTGTGCAATAGAAATGTTCAGGCAATACCAGTATAAAAGTATGCCAAACAAACCAAAAAAAATAAAATAACAAAAAAAGCAACAAATGAAAATAAAAGGGTACAGTTAGTAATGAAACTTTTTACCAACAACTACACTTCTAAAACTCAGACAATCTGAACATTCTGTCAAAATCATCAAGATACTTAGCATTAATCTAATTTCAGTTAAAACCATAAGTTTGTCAATACCATCCAAGATCTTGTTAACTGATTCATATTAAAATTCTTTTGCAAATATGCAAATATATAAATTCATAATCTTATTTTACCTTTTGATGGCAGTTCAAGTACCTTTTTCAATTATCAGTAAATTAGTTAAAGCTGAATGCCATACTTATAACTTTATCCAAATTAGCCTACAATTTATAGTACATAATCAACTTGCAGGTAAGGTTACTGGAGAAACTAAAGGGTTTTGGCAAGTTGGTAAAATGCCAAAATAGCGAAACTTTACCAAATTTATATAAAAGTCTTACTAAAAAGCTAGCAAAAACTCTGGAGAAAAGTGAAACCTAATTAAACTTATTATAAATACCAAAATTGCCAAAACTTTGCCAAAATTATAATAAAACTATAGTAAAATTTTGGAGAAACTAATTATGATTTTGGAGAAGTTTAGGCAAGTAACCTTTATAAATTAAAATTAGTCAAAGTTAGAATTAGAAATTAACATAGGATTAGGATTAAGATAAAGAAAGTTAACTAAGTATATATAATTCATTTATGCAATTATTTTCTTTTTTTAAAGACTTAAAAATAAGTACATGTAAATATTTTATAGCTAAAGTATAGAATTAAACCATATGTATTTTTATTCAAAGATATTCACAATCATATACTCCATTAAGATACAGTTCATTTTACCTTAAAAGAACATTTATTAAAGAAAAAAAGATATGGAAAAATTTATGGATTAGCACATTATGTAATACAATTAGCAGTTGATAATGATAATTAAGAGCTAACTTAATAGATAAAACAAGTTGCCTGCCTAAACCTCTCCAAAATTCTACGATTAGTTTCTCCAAGATTTTACTATAGTTTTATTATAGTTTCAGCAAGGTTTTGGCAGTTTTGGCATTTATAATAAGTTTCGTCAGGTTTCGCTTTTCTCCAGAGTTTTGCCAACTTTTTAATAAGACTTTCATATAGTTTTGGCAAAGTTTCACTATTTCAGCATTTCACCAACTTGCCAAAACCCCCTAGTTTCTCCAGCAACCTTAGATGAAACAATATATTAAACCTATGAAACAATTTAATAACCCTTTAATTTAAGTTAATAATTTATTTGTTAATAATTATACTTGAAAATCAAATCAGCTGTAGAAGTACTAAAGGAGAATTAGAATAAAAGGTACAATTCATACAGTTGTCATTCTTGTGGTAATTGAAATGATACTTCTCATAAAATTCATTAAAATACATATTAATTGCAATTATTATTTTATTTACTTAATTAGTATGTAACTGATATAAATAAATTAATAAAATACATTTGCGATTTTAAATCTTTTTTATTTATAATACTATTAATACTATTTCAAATAAATTTTTATTTTTTAAGATTTTTTGCAATTGTCCTATTAATTTATATAGTAATAAATATTAAAGCTGATTTTTATATCAATTATATTTAATTTCAAATTATCAATTGTATAAAATATGAAAGTAACTTTAAATTAATTTTTAAGTTTACTTAGACATTCAAAGTTTGTGATTATTTACCGATTATTCTTACATTTTAAATAATGACATGTAAATTAAACTTTTTTTTTTCCGGTAAATCACGTGACGTGATTAATTCTGGCCAGAATTAAATGAAATTAAATAAAATTTATAATAAATCAAACGATTTGGTTGTAACCACTTTTACATTAATCATATATTGTGACGATTTTTACCAAATATGATCAGATCTGCCACCCTTTTTTTAAAAAATAATTTTTTTCTTTTTGAACAGAAAAAATTAAATTTGAAACGCTTTTATCATCCAGCTGTATGTTGCATATTACGTAGTCATTAAAATTCAAATACCCGTGTAACATTCTATACGTTGGTTCATTTACTTAATTATCACGAAAATAATGAATATCCGATTGACAGTAAATAAATATTAATTATGAACATTTATAACACTTATTTTGTTTGTTTTTAATCAAAAATTGCTTTATTAAATGGTTAAAAATATAAGATTTACCACATTCACATAGAAATAAATAATTGTCGCATTATTTATTTATTAAAAAAATATTTCACTGAAGGAAGTGAATGAATGCGTCAGATACCTTCTAATTCTTCAAAATAAATAAAGTAACAATTATTACAGTAAGGATAAAGTAAAAAATTAGTTTCTTTATGCGTGCTAAAAGTTGTTCAGAACAAGAACAAGAACGACAGTTTAAACTGTTAAAGTACAATTGGAAAAGATTTCCGACTGCCTTTACCAAGTCATATAAAAATGAGCCACCATTATTTATTGTTCCGGAAAGATAACCATGCGCGTGTCTAATCTTCCAGAATGTTGTAGGCGGGATGTTTAAGGATCGAATAATAAGTAACATTACGAGAGACATTTTCTCGATAAAGAATCTTGACATATGCGCGTAGAATGCAAATGATTTTGTGAGGGAAGGCATTTTAGCCAGGGTTAATTTTATTTATAAGTTGTATTCTTATCTTTTTTTTTTCAAAAAAAAAAGAAAGAAAATGAAAATGAAAGCTTAGAAATTTCAGAATTTTTTTGATTTTTTCGGTTTTTTTTTTTTTTTGGTGTTTGGATGTTCGGAACACCAATATATAACTTTTTGGAAGGAACTTAGACCATAATCTTGGTATCAAGTTTTTTTTGTATTTATACCAAACTTCCACATAGTCCCGAAAATAAGCACCCCTTTTTTGCACATAATGCCGGCCAAGGCCTCATAATTTCGGCCAAAATCGGCATAATGCGGGAAAGGGTGCTTATTTTCGGGAATATACGGTAATTTGTTTGTACGCCAATTAAAGCTGCATTATATAAAGAAAATTGAAATTATCGAAATATTAATCTCGTATGAACAAAGTAAATTAAAAAGGTATACTAAAGTTTGTGTAAAATTTAAAGTTTTGAACTTCTGTTTATAGTACAAAGAAATATTTTATTAACTGATTGGTTTTAACAGAATTATAATTAAACAAAAACCTTGTTAAATTTTATTGTATACTAACTACTAACTTTAAACATACTGTAGGTTTTAACAAAGCTTTTTAACAGCTGGCTAAACTAAAATAATAAATGAAACCGATTTTAACATTTTGCTACAGATAAGTCGGTATCACTAATCTCGTTAATCGTTTACTGATTGGTCTAAACTACGATAAAAAGAAAAAAAACAATAATTTACTCGACATCATTTACATGCCACACGTCAATTACAATATTACAAGCCGCATTGACCGTACTGTTGTAAATGTTACTGGTCCGGAAATTGAGACAGTTTCCTGTTTTTTTGTCCATTGTTTAACTTATGTACCAAGGGGAGAATTTTTTATGTACCAAAGGGTATTTTTGCACGTGATGAACCTTCGTTACGAAGAGTTTTAAGTTAACGTACAGTACGTTATTAAGTTAACCTTTCAAATAACTAAACACATATTATAATTTCTTTCCTAAAAGTTTGTTAAAGGTCTTTATATTATATAAATTATTCATCTTTTTTCTAAACACAATAGAAAATCTGTTAAAATTATCCCAAAATTTTGTTATTTATTTTAGTAATATTAAAAAGTAATTAGGTTTGTAGAAAATAGAAAGGAATGTTTGGTTATTAATGTTAAAATAAAAAAGAATTTGATTGTTTTATAATAAAATTTTTTAACAAAAGAAAAAATAAATATATTGTTAAAGGATTATATTACTTTAATCTGAAATATCATTTATATTATTAATTTTCAACTTAAAAACAGAAAGTCATATTACATGTCCATTCAATTTTAAATGCAAATATATCGTTTTTGATTAAGGAGGTGATGCTTTTTGATTATAGAAGTTAGTTGTACAAACTGTTGTATCGTTTTTGATTATTGAAAAAATAAATGTATCATTTTTGATTATTGAAAAAAAAATTCTATCATTTTTGATTATTGAAAAAAAATGTATTATTTTTGATTATTCGATAGTATCACGTTTTATTTATTTAATTTATACTTAACAAGTTAATGTATCATTGTATAACATTTAACGCGTTCACATAATACTTTTCACACGACAAATGGTTCAATTCTTTTTCTTTTCCAAAAATTTTGATTTCTCTTTTGATATTTTTTTCTTTATTATATAATAGTTTTTATAATATATTTTGCGTTTTATAACCTTGTTTATATTTTTTACGTGATAATTATTTGTAATAATTTTCTTTCTATAAATTTGTGTAACGTTACTATATATTATAATATGGAAACTTACGAAAATCAAATCAAATACAACGATGATGGCTCAGTAAATGTACCATTTGGTCGTGCTGCAGAATGGTATATATCAAATGCAAATCTTTTAAAAAATTATCGCTTAAAAAATCAAAGTAGACAAGTTACTCCTAAACTTGTTAAAGCTGGAATCTTAACGGTAGAACGTGTACAAGGGGCAATAGATTACTTAGCATGGAAAACTAAAACTGGAACGGTAAAATCAACAAATCGTATTGATGATGTTTTAGTTTTAACCAGTTTAGGAAGAGATCTGGTTTCTCAAATTGAATTAGGATTAGCCAAAAACCAACAATGTTGGTATTGGGTTATGTATTGTTCAGGTGATGGAGGCAACTGTCAAAGATTATGCGGTAGTGTTGGAAAATGTAATGAAAATTGTGAAAATTATAATTTACGAAATAATTTGAAAAATGGAAATGATATGCACCATTGTAGTGTCAGAGTTATTTCTGAATGTCGGTTATCTTGGCTATCATTAGAAAATCCATTGCGAATTACCATTCAAGGAACTCATCGTACATTTTACAATAATAATATTCCTAAAATTTCAAGAATAAATTTAACTTATTCTGTCAGAGATTCGATAGCATTAAGCAGAAGAGCAGACCACAGGACAGCCAAAGGGATAAAAGCGAAATTATTAACATCACTTAATGGTGCATCAGAAGAAGTAATTAACAATGCATTAGCAAGCCAACGTATAATATGTAATAATGACAAACTCCGGCAATTTGTTGCCAGAGATGATAAGAAATTAAAGGATGATACTGGTCCTTCGACTCAGCTTCGATAGTTTAGTAAATAATATATTAAAATCTCAAGGTTTTATATTATATTATCAAATAGCAGACATTAATCAACCAGCTGATTCACCTGACCGATATTATCAACTTACAATTTCTGATGAGTTTTGGTTAAAAAATGCTCGTGATTACGGTAAAATCTGTATCGGAATAGATGGTAAATATGATTTAAATTTGGACCGCGCACCGGTATTATCAATTGTTACTGAGAATAGTGCTGGTTGCGGATTGCCTGTTGCATTTGGTAAGTAAAATTTGACATATATTAAATTATTTAGTATATAATTTATTGTAATTTATTAAATTGTAAATAAAATATATATATTAGCGCTATTTAATAAGGAAAATCATCATACTATAAAATTGGCTATTGACGCTATTAAAAAAAATATCCCATGTGATAACGAGTTCTGTGAACACAAGTGGTACTATGAAAATCTTTTATCTGGAAACGGATTTCAACGAGTTCGTGAATGTCAAAACAATAATTGGAAGCCATATATCTTAATTGATAAGCATAGACCATCTAAACTTGCTATCCAAAATGCTTCACATAAACCAATTTTATGTTGGTTTCATATTATGAAAACTTTTAGTGAAAATTTAAATAAATGGCAGATACCTGCAAAATTCAGGTAAGTTATATATTATATTAATTTTTTTTTATTAAAATTGATAACTAATTAATTATTTATTGTTTAGATATCCAATAGCATTAGCGTTTAAAATTGTAGGTCGTAGTCGAACTGAAGAAACTGCCATTGAAATGGCTAAGAAATATATCGAATTTATTAACACTCTTCCATTGGAAAAAACTAAAAAAGATAAATTAATAGATGATTTATCTAAAAATTGGATGTGCACGGAGTGGAAATTAAGTTTTATTGATGCTGGTCGTATTTCCAAAAACATTACAAACAGATTTCCATGGACTACGAACAATTTTACAGAACGGATCAATAGGACAATTGAAGCAGTATATAGTGGTAAACAAACACCATTGACATTTGTTGAACGAATGTATGGAATAAAATTTCAAAGTGAAACTATTGTAAGTCATGAAGATTTAAATAAGTTTGAATCTGGTTTAGTTACTTTATTCAATACTCAAACGATTGAACAGGTAAGAATTTTTTCGTTATCATTTTTAAATAATATTATTAAATTAATTTATTTTAAATTATTTATAGCAAACTAAAGATGATATGATATGTTGTGATAAACTTCGAAGATTAAATCAAGGAAGATTAGATTTTCTTCTTAATATGGTTAAGATATCATCAGACCAAAATACTTTTCTTGTTAAAAAAAAATCTGATGATTTATTCGTATCTTCTTATGATGATAAGCCTTTGCGTCTAGATGAGGAAATTGTACGAAAATTAAATGATATGATCAATTTTCTTATGAAATCTTTATTATCCGAAAATGTAATATTAGAACAAGGATTTCATATATGTAATGTTATTACTGGTGAATGTACATGCTGGGAATACATATGGAATAGTTCATTACGTGATAAATGTAGGCACTGTCATGCAGCCACTTTGCTTATAGAAACACAACAAAAAGGACATCTAGAAGTTGTAAACGAAGCAAAGAAAAATCTTGTTCTCTATTTTCGTAATAAGGAACGAGTAGTTCCCGCGTCTATAAAAAATAATGTAATATATCAAGGTGACATGGAAGATTCTTATCAAGAAATTATTAGATTATATAATATGCAAGGTAAGATGTTTGAAATAATTTTTTAAAAATTATTATTGTTATTTATTATATTAATCTTACTTTTGCTCATTAGGTAATAAAATATTTTATCCACTTAAACGGTCATCTCAGGAGATTAAAGATCCATTTCGGCCAGCAGAATTAAGTGAAAGAACAAAATCAAATTTAGGCGCACCTCCTAAATTATCTGCTAAACCTCGATCGTCCCATAGAATAAATTTACCAAACCAATCACAATCTGGTAATACGTTTTCTATACAACAAAGGAAAACAAAACAAATTCGAAATCTTAAACGAAAACGAGAAGATAATTTATCTTCAATTAGTACTGGTAAAGATATATATTTAACGTAATAACATTAATATCTGTATTATTAATTTCTTTACCTATATTTATTTAATAGATAGAAGAAGTACATCTTCATTTGCATCATCATCATCGTTTATAATGCCAAGCCCACCCCGCAATGTATTTCAATATCTTCCAGAACTGCCATCTAATGATGATTTAAACTTGGATTTAGAATTTGATTTAGTACCTAATTCTCACAATTTATGCCCCTATTGTGATAATATCCTACCAGATATTTTACCAGAAAAGATAAAAGACCAGTTACAAAATCTACAAAACAAGCCAATCACAGAAGAAGAACGTTGGTCTTTTTGTATAATGCATCATGGTGAATTGAATATTGTTCCACATGGATTATCAAAAGGATATCCTGAATATATCGATTTTAATGTACTTCCATCACGCATAATCAAATTTGAAAAAGATCTCATTGAAATTATTAACGGAAATATTTCAAGTTACTATTGGGATATTGCATCTTCAATATATAAAGAAGTCGGATATAATAAAGCCAAGGCGCCAATGATGCTCATGAATCGATTTGAAGTTTTTCAGGTTGGTAATTATCTGTTTGAATATAAATTTTGTTTATATTTTATTAATTAGCTTTACTAATTTACAGCCAGGTTATTATGGGTTTAATGGGTTATATACTATTGTTAATACTTTAATAGAATTGTTTGTTAACTCTAATAATCTCACAAAAGACAAAACGTACCCATTAGACCCTATGGATTTTATTTACGAAGTTCTAGTACCAGAAGTAACATTACGTCTGATTCAAGAGGACCGTAATAATAGTATAACACTTGAAGATGCGAAAGAAATTTTAATGATAGTATTGAATTTGGAGTTTATATGCATAGCAATGAAATAGATGATTGATTAATACTATTGTCTTTTAGTTGTAATAAAGACAAATTTTGAGAAAATAAGGATTAAATTTATGACATATGAATGTTGGCAATTCTTTGTTTTAAATGGCTTAATAAAAATATACAAGAAACAGTAAATAGTAAGGAAACAAAAATAACGATTAATAAGTTTAGTAATTTGAAATTATTTAGTGAATAAAGTCTCCGATATGTACAGTATGTCGAATCTATGCATGTGACCATGTGATACTATCGAATAATCAAAAATGATACATTTTTTTTCAATAATCAAAAACGATAGAATTTTTTTTTCAATAATCAAAAATGATACATTTATTTTTTCAATAATCAAAAACGATACAACAGTTTGTACAACTAACTTCTATAATCAAAAAGCATCACCTCCTTAATCAAAAACGATATATTTGCATTATATTAAGATATATTTATTTGTTTACTACTGTACCGGTATATCTATTATTATTTTTATATTATCGCCGTTTTCGATCATTGATTAAATTTCGTAATAATAATAAATAATAACTCCCCGATTACAAAAATAAAATCACGTTTTACTATAATACTATGCCACCATCGTACAAACTTTATTAATTTTTTATTTTTGTTATTTACATATTATAAAAATTTTGAATTTATTATATTTTATATCCAAATATATGGATTAATTTCTGTATATTAAAATTAATTTGAACTTTAATATCACTTATAATTTTAAATAATAAGCTTTACAAGAAAAAAATAGGATCGGGTGCTTGTTTTCGTAATTTCGTAAGTATACGATATCAAATATTCCGAGTTGACGTAATAAGTATGATAATTAATTTAGTTATGCAGCACAGAATTACAAATAAAAACACAAAAAGCAAAGACCTTATCATTTACTAAATAAATTTGTCATGGCACTCCGGCTCAGCTCACAGTATTTAAGTACTGTAGGAAATTTGATACTGTATTGGATCTAAATATTTATTCGTATGATCATGAGGTAATCCTCTTTGCTTAAAAGATTATTTGATTATTTCGCAATTTATTAATTTCTTACATTAAATGAGTAAGTACGTACAGTAAGTTTTAAATTTCAAATATCAACAATAATAATTAAATATTATACAAGTATACATTTTTATATTACTGTTCTAACTTTATATATCATTCATCATCTTCTTCGGAATTTTCTTCTTCAGCTTCTTCAAGCCATTTGACAAAAGGTGCAATCTAAAAATAGAAGTTGTTAATAAAAATAAAAAGTCTTATAATGCTAATATTAATAGTGTTGAATCGAAATATACCACATCATGTATTTTCGAATAAATTTCTGGTTTTCCCACTCCTCCCTTAGAACGTTCATCATAATACCATTCTAAAATTGCGTCTTCTTCTATTACATCTATTTCGTACAATGTTCGAAGTGACGGTGCAAATATTTTGCTATTTATATCCGTCTTTGCACAATATTTCTATAAAAGATATTAAATAGATATGAATCAGTTAAGGCTTATATGATAAATGAATAAGGAAAAAAGACTATTTACTTGTAATGTAAATAAAGCATCAGTTTGATCATCCTTAGAATGGACTAATTTTCCAATGAGCGGTCCCCAGCGAGTCAATACCTGATTGTTATAATATTAATATATTATAATAATAATAAAATGACATTAGCTAGAATAATTCTACCTACGTCTTTAGTGCTAGCCAATAATTTATCAGTATTAATTTGATTCAATATTGATGGTATTACTACAATTCGAGTATCACGAAATGAAGTATTTGAAGCCATACGCAAAGTATTCAGTTCTAAAGATGCTATTTCTATAGTATGACCTTCCGAAAATGCACGTTCGACCGTTTGTGCAACTTCCTTCGAGAAAATTTCTAAATTAGATGGTTCGTCAGAATCACTTTCCTCATCGGAAGATCCTTCACTTATTACAGATGCTGTCGACTCGTCGTCAGTAAATGATAAGTTGGACAAATCATATGCTAAAATATTTGACATAATGTTAATTTGAATTTACTAATATCGTAAGGGGATGAACTAATTGATACTTTACCGAGAGTTGTAACTTTTATATTTTTTGCTTCATCATCATCTTCTACATCGGACGTTTCATCGTTCCATATATGACCTTTTCCATTTTCTCCAATTAATTTAATATCATAAGCTGAAATTCAACAATATATTAATAATTATTTATAACAAATCCAATTTAAACTTTACTTACAATCATCTTTCTGATTATCCTTCACTAATTTTATATTTTGAGCGTGTAAAAGTTGGTTTATCTCTTTATCTTCTTTATCTTTCGTATCATAATCATCATAATCTAAATTTTGTTTATGCCTGGTCAATTTGGTGTACGAAGGCAGAGTAATCTTAGGTCCAATAATTACATTGTAAGAGAGTAAACATCCCTTGTTGACAATTACATTTTCTTCTAATACAACGTTATTCGCTAAAATCGACCGCGATATTGAGCAATTTGCGTTTATGGTTACATTATCCCAGATGTATGCTCCATCTATTTTAACATTCGGACCTAATAAGGAAAAATATCAAATGATTACTTAAATTCTCGCAAAAAAAAGATAGAATAAAGTATTAAATTACCTATATTAACTCTTCGTCCAATTACAGAGTTAGTTATCTTTACATTTTCTGCAATTTCAGTACCGGAACCAATTATAACCTTTTCGCCTAAAACGCAAGATCTAAAGCAAATAGTTATCAATTCGAATAGGGGATGTGTGATTCATTTAATATTGATATTAACCTTGAAAGCGATACATTTTGTTCTTTATAAATTTGTCCACGCATATATTCATAGCTATCTCCCTCTTGTAAATTACTATCAGGAACAATAGGATAGGTCCAGCGGGATAAAACATCTTTACTAGATTTTTTTTTTTAAGGAAAATTTTTTTTTTTTTAATAAAAAATTCAAGTTCTCACAAATCATATGATTATATTTGTTTATTACCTAATAGCATCGTATGTTTGTAAATCACGAACTCTTGCAGCATATGCGTCCTTTACGATATGACAATATATTGTCTTACCCAAAAGATCTGATGTCAAAATACCGTAAACGAAATCCTTCCGGATATCTTGATAATCAAAATTTTCGGTAAATAATGCTAGGACCTATAATGAATAAATAAACACTCGATAATTATCCTTATCTCCTTGGAAAGTTTAAAGCAAATTACAATGACTAACTGTTCTTACCTCGATGGAACAAATATCAATTTGACAATCGACAAAATCATTACGTATTTGAACGTTAGAATGTTTTTCGAATACCTCCATATCCATAATCATATTCCTTTTGTGTGGGTATAATTCCGCAGATTCATAATGAACACATTCTTGGGTTTTCCCATCAAGAACAAAAATTGACGATTCTCCTAAGGATCTTTATAAAATAATATATCAAATTAAAATAAAATATTTGACTCACAATAAAGTAGACTCACCTAGTTCTATGAAAAGGACTGGCTTCTTTCACAACCTAATTCAAAGTCAGTCATAGGAAATACGACAATTAGTTTAATTCAGTCTAAAATATCTCTTACTATATTTCGGAAACATTAATTACCATTGTCATGATTAGATTTTTGTCAATATTTTTTCGAGTTCTTCATAATAAAACATGTTTAACATTTAATTCAATGTAAGTAAAAAATATTACCAAGGCCAAATATATCTAACATTGCAGAAAATCTATTTATCCCACCTATGTGCATCTAAAATTTTGTCTAAATGAATGTTTGATACAACATCACCGCTAATAAGAATAAAATCTGAACTAATCAACTGTTTTGCGTCTAATTCTCTTAAAACATCTCCAATTGAACGTGCTTCGGGCGTAACAATGGGAATTATTTTAAATGGTGAATGTGATCGATTCCATTTTGATGTGCTAAGATAAAAAGAATGATTAAATCAACGTAAAATTCGGCCACATCTTATAAACGTTATCTATAATAATATGTATATTCACCTTATATAATTCTTAATTTTTTCTGAATGTGCTCTACAAAGAATATAAACCTCTTGTACACCGGCAACAGCAAGACATTCTAATGTATATTCAATTAAAGGTGTGTTGCAAAGAGGTAATAAACACTACAGATATAATAATTCGTTAACCAAATAACTAACCGCAAATAAAAATTCTAAAAAAATAATAATAAACACCATACTCGCGGCATATCAAGAGTTATCGGACGAAAGCGCTCGTTAAAGCTGTCGGCTAGAACTACAGCTTGTAAAGCTGTTTCAGCTTCAATATTTTTCCCCGTACTTTTGGTAGTTGGCGCCATTCTAAATATAAAATCTCACTGACTCTATATTATTAATCAAAGTGAAGAATTAATTCCATTTATCTTTCTTATTTCAGTGCCAAAATAACATCAAAAATAGTTATGATAAAAAAAAAAAAATTGATAATGCGCCACGGACGTACTATGAAGATCGGAAGATCAGATCTATTTTTGTACAGTTACAATATACGAATTCGTATGTTCAAAAAAAATTTTTAATTTACTCGGGCAATTTTGGAGATATAAAATTGAGGATACAAATGAAAGATTTATGAACAATACACAAGAATGAATTATATCTATCAATAATTTTATCTATTAGTCTTTATGCTTAAACAAGAAGAAAATTTAGTAACTTTTTGTGTGCACCACGCTTGGCCCGTGATCATTGTAATCAACTTTGTTAATAAACCCTTTAGGATCAGGAAATGAAAGCTTAAATGCAAATAAAATATTATGTAAATTAGAGCAATTTAATAAGTCGAATGATAGAATAAAGAGTTAACAAGATACCTTGGCTGTTATAGAGGCGCCCAAAAACCCAGCCAAATCATTTCTATCTTTAAGATTTGTAAAATATTCTGGAATTTTTAAGAATTTTGCTTCTTTTACCTGATATTCTCCACTATTATCAGAAAATGTAAGATATGGTGCTAAGTCGGTTTTAATACGTTCTTTTAAACCTTTTATTTAAAAGATAATAATGATTTTAATACAGTGAAAAAGATTTAAAAATAACCCTTTGCTAACCTTTCATGATGGATGATCCCCCGGTAAGCACAACATTCTCCCATAGTAAGTTACGCTTGTCTGGTTCACAGCTAGATATGGTCAAGTAAATCGCTTCTGTTAATGACAAAACTCCTTCCTTGTTAACCAACATTGGGTCAAAGATAGGCTCTGTAACACGAAAACGTTCCGGACCAACTGTGAACTAATAACCATTAAAAAAGGTTAATTTCTCATGATTCACTCGCAAAAGATTTCTTGCGCCCAGAAATGTTGAAATGTTTAACGAACTTTTCTCCCTTGATATTCAACTTCCATCCTCGCAGGTTTATCTTCCAAGTTGTTAGCATCTAACAAAACTTCGCAAATATCTGCTGATTCTTTAAGTGCTCTTGCAATATCTATATCAGGTGTATCTCCATATTCTTCAATAAATTGAGAGTCTGATAAAAGTAACGAATGAAAATATTCATCAAAATCTTGGCCGCCAATCGGAATAGTTTGTATTGCATGATGTTGAATTGAACATTCTAATATTGGAGTTATTTCTAAATTGAAAATCAAATGTTAATAAAAGCAATTAACAAAAGATCACAATGAATTATCGTACCTGTTTTCCCATAACCGATGTCAACAACCAAACCATTAAGGCTGCCACATCCGTACAGTGCCATTAATGCTTGATTAGCTATGTAAAGTCCAGGAGAATTAAATGTTTCAAAAAATATTCGTGCAATTTGTTCATATTGCACTTTAGTCCAAGTACTTGGAACTGTAACAATTACCGGGCATTCATTACGCGATCTCTTGATATTAAATTCCTTTAAAAGAATATGTCGCCTGTTCATAAATGAGTCATGTAAGCATTATGACAAAACCGCTAAAAAAAATCGTTATAATAATCTAAACGTACCATAATGCTTCTAATTCATCCAAATTTTCCATATTTCCACGTTTTATCGGAAAAGAAGTCACGATATTGCCTTTATATTGTTCCTTGAATTCTTTTAATTGCAAACCACAAATATATCTTGGTTCTTTAGAATTCTTGGTTGATGTCGCTTTTTCTGGCGAATTTGATGTTGATTGCTCAGGATTCTCCGTACCTCCCTGTAACATCTCGGAATCATGCTTTTCAACTTCCGTTTCGGGTATTTTTCCGACTTCAGTTTGAAGAAGCTACAAACGATTCAGTTTATGCTAAGTTGTTGGCCATAACCGAAGTTCATTCGATTCTTTACAAATTTGCTAATAAATTTACAGCAAATAGCTGACTATACTAGCACACTATAAACAGGAAGCGAATCTTAAGAAAGTATGACTCGATCAAATAAAATCCGCGTTATAAAACGCGTGTAAAACACCAATAGACTTGCCGAGTAGCCAAAAAATAAAAAATCTCAAAAAAAAGCACTTACCACGGAAGGAAGCTGGTTCGTATCAGCTACGCCTATTCCTGCCTTTATTTTCCAAGAGCCATTTTCAATAACTACGTAAGATTCTTCCTTCAAAGAGAAATGCATTTTGATAAGATATATAAGATATAACACTTTGATCTGTGTACTTGTATTATAGGATGAAAAATGATTGGTTCAGATATCTGACAAAAATAAACTTGTAGATAATCATAAAGTTGCTTTATAATTAACAATGAGCAATAACAATCAAAGAATTCAAAATCGAGAGGTGAATGACTTATGTTTCTTTTTCTTTTTATTTATCAATCATAAATTAATTCATGGTATTATTTTGTTTTAAATTTAAGTTTTTGAAAGCGGCGACATGGCAAATTGTAAACGATATTTGTAACGAAGAAGGTATGATATATTCTACTTCACTTCTCGGATAATATTTATATATATCGTAATTAATTGGGTTCTTAGCCGACGAGTTGAACGTAATTCCTACTCAACAATTTATCGCGTCATTGACCGAATTGGTTTACAAGCAAGCTGGTAATATCTATCCCTCTCATTTATATTTCAATAATTTTTACTGAAATTCTTTATTCTCGCTTATTTAGAAAAACTCGCCACGAACTTGGAAAATTTTGCAAAGTACTATAATTTATTATGAATATGATCTTTTATTTATTAAATTATTTATTATTTATATCGTTAAATAGTCATGCGAATCGATCCACGATATCAATAAACGATGTAAAGGTAACTAAAAAATTTTATTGGCCTTTTTTTCTTCACATTTAATTCATATTCTATTTAAAACGATAAAGCTTTGCAGTCGACGTAATGATGAATTGGTGAGCGTTTTTCTATCCTTTATTTATAATAAATTTTAAAATATGATTAACATGTTGTCACTAATATAGAATACGCATATTAATGAATTTGCCAATTCCATTATTGAACAACGTGTTACAAGATCTTCAGTAAGAAAACCACTTAATCAACAAGATTCACTAAATGATAATGAGAACAACGATTAAATGTTACAATATCTCTTATACAAGTAATAATATTTCTTTAAAGAAGTAATTGATAAATGTCTCTAAAAATTCTAGGATTGCACGAAATAGAAAGTAACTCATTTATACAATGTAATCGATTGTATTTACATATTAAATACCTTAATATGCATATATTAGTTATTATCATCTAAGACATAAGTAGATGACTATTTTTTCGTTTCCGTATTTTCTTGACTAGTTACTGCTGTTCCCTCTTTTAGATGAGATATTAAAGTATCTCGTCTTCTCTTTAAAATTTGATCTTCATTAAGAATATTTTGTTGCTCCCACAAAACACATTCACGTTCGTTTACAGGAGACAATACAACTTCAGATGTGGAAGTGTGCATTGGAGATGATAGTTTATGTGAATTTTCAGTAATATCTGAGAGCGAATGTGAAACATGGATACTTGACTTTGGTGATGTAGAAGGATGATGAGAAATTTCAAGAGGAGAAATATTTCTCCTTCCATTCCGTTGAGTTTTGGTTATGTCATTTATTGTAGAAGGTCGAGACGAAAACATCAACCCTTCTTCATCGTCATGTGCAATCCTTTCATTTTCAACTTTCGAATCTGGTGCTTTTTCTAAACTTTGAGATAACCATCTTGCAATAACTCTTACAGCGCCTGAACTCTCTGGCAATAATGCCAACATTTGTAAAAACGCGTGACTAATGCCTTGAAGGATTTTTACTTCTACCCAATCATCAGTATCATCAGACTTGTCTACGCTACTCATTCTTAAATTTTCTCCAAACTTAGCACTGTTCTGTTTTTTCCTCATCTTGGCTTCTCTTATACGTCCCGCAAATACAACAGTATCATCTACCAAAGGATCTTTTTCTCCACACATAAGATAAACTTTTGGAAATTGTGCCAACAATTCATCAGGTCCAACAATAGGAGATAGCAAATAATCCGAGGTGAAATCAGGACAATTATTAGGACCAAGATAAAGAATGGCCATTGCCCGCATCTAACAACGAAAAAAAAAGTTAAATATACAATAACAAATTAACTTTACAACCCAAACGAACAGCTTTACCAGGTCAGGATTAAGAATCCTGTCATTAAAATAACTCATACGACTCGTCATTGCCAATCGTGTTCCTATTATAGGACGAGAATTTCTTTCATTGAGATGTCGAGTCATATCACGACCATCAATATATTTAACTCTTTCTTCAATTGTCTTTTCGTCTTCTCTCGATCCAGAAAAACCTCTACTCCATCTTCTCTTTTTTTTAATATCTGGTACTACAGCCAAAGGACTTTTATGTCGTAAATGATCTTTAGATTCTAATAATCCATGAATGGAAGGAGTAGATTCTGCTCTTATAACAGAAAGTTGAGACGGTGACATCCAACATGTAATGTCAAAATTCAAACAAGGATAAATAAGAATTAAAGCATTAGGATGCGGAAGGGGCGTTGGAGATTCAAGTATTTTGAACATTACCGATGTTACAATATTTCCGCCACTTTATTTTGTTTGTAATAAGAATAATTAATAAATTAAAAAATAACTACTTATAAACGGGATATCATAATACTTACGCAGAATCTCCGACCATTACAATTTTAATTTGTTTCCTTTTGCTGCCATCTTTATTTGTCCATCCAGACATACCTATAGCTTCACCGTTACTTTCCATAATACTTTGATAAACATCAAAACATTCCTCCAAAGCATAAGGGTATGGAAACTCTGGTGCTTTCGCATAGTCTATACTCAAAATAGGGACATGAGTCTTTTTTGCCCAATGACATAAATAATCCTCATGGCAAGGAGGGGGCATCGTAATAAAACCACCTCCTGGAAAATCGAGTATAAGTTTATCACTATTTTCGAATGACTCTTGTGTACCATCATAGTAAATATAACCTACAACTGGTTGTGAACCATGAGGATTATTTTTTGGACGAGGAATAAGAATTTTTTTTTGGCATATAGTCAAACGTGGACTCAATAACTTGATCGCAGCACGTAATATCGGATTAAGTGTCTTTTCCCAAGAAACTCGTAGACACTCGACAGTTATTGTAGCGCGTATTCTTCGAGCCTGAAATAGAATGTTTAAATAAAGTATCCAAAAAAATGAAGATAGCCATTAACGACTTCTTACCTTTTCGTCTGCCTGATCAGCAAAAATCAAATAGTATATAGAAAAAACTATGGACATTATATCCCTGAGAAATTTAGGACGAATCGACATTGCAGTCCAAAATCCGGCATCAAGTGCGGTTAAAATCCATGTTGCACGATAAAAATTACGACTGTACTATTATATTATAAAAGTTTTTTAGCATTTAAAGACAAAAAATATAGAATTAATTTACAGTACATACAAGTCGGGAAAGTGGTTCAGGTGCTTTTGTAAACGTTAAAAAAATTGTTAGCAATATATTAAAAAAAATAAATACGAATGGAAGACATTAATAACTTACCACCAAGTCCTATCATGCGGTCAGCATTCTTTAGCATATATAAGACTGTCAAAGTACCAGCAATTAATTGAAAAGGAGTAAACCGACCTAAATATATGAAGCTTGTTAATACTAAGGATATCGACATAACAAGAGCAATTAAAAAAAGACTTACAGAGTTTCTCATTCAAATTTCGACAAAATTTAGGACCTCTGCTATCTGCTTTGTGTAGGTACAAAAACCTGAAAAAGAGAAATTACAAGTAAGATAAATGTCAAGTTAAGAGAATATCAAGTTTGAACCATTACCAGACAAAGGATACTAAAAATACTTGAAAACGTTTCCAAGAGGGAGAAGGCCTTCCTAAAAGGTGATCAATCATATTCTTTAAATTCTCTTCTCAATAGCGTTCAAGAGTAAGTTCGGTGATAGCCATATGATTTCGATCATCTAAATCATGTTAAATAATGAAGTAATTACCTAATTTTTTGAGTGGATCATACAAATGATGTGATGTTTGTTTCCAGAAATATCCACCATAAAGATAAATAAAGAACTTCGTACAACATATAAGTTTGTTGACAAATATACTAGTTTTTTAAATTGAATCTTGCAATCCGCGCAACGAATTTTAATTTTTTTAATGGATTTCTTACTAAGAGATTATATATAACGATAATTTAATATTTCACTTAAAAGATTTTCATATTTTCAAAATGCCCCGAACTTTACACGCCGAGACAGTTCTAGGACAGTCTCTCTTCCAAAAAATAAGTAACTGTCGCGTACTAATGGTTGGAGCCGGTGGCATCGGCTGCGAGTTATTAAAAAATTTGGCAATGTCTGGTTTTCGTCAGATCGAACTGGTTTGTCTTTATTGCTTACCGTTTAATTTGTACACGTGTAATATTAATCTGAAAAAAACATAATATATGGCAGGTTGATCTGGATACAATAGACCTTTCAAATTTAAATCGGCAATTTTTATTTCAAAAGCAGCATATTATGAAGTCTAAGGCAGAAGTATGTCATTAAAATTTTATTTTATTTTCTAGAATTTTCGCGTTTTAACAATTCTTTTGTTAAAAATTAGGTCGCGCGTGAATCCGCGTTAAAATTTAACCCTAATATAAATATTATTGCGCACCATGCTAATATCAAAAGCCCTCGTTTTAACGTTGAATGGTTTAAAAGTTTCGATATTGTAATGAACGCGTTAGACAATCTTGGTACTAATGTTATTTATTAATACTTATAATATTTTTCAATATATTAAATTAAATTTAAATTTATTCAGATGCTAGACGTCATGTAAATATGATGTGTTTAGTTGCCAATGTACCATTAATTGAATCTGGTACGGAAGGATATTTGGGTCAAGTTACTGCCATTAAAAAGGTTTGTAATTATCAAAATTTTACTTATTATTATTATTAATTGACGCGTTAATTTCAGTTTATTATTAATTTTAGGATGAAACCGAATGTTATGATTGTCAACCTAAACCAGTAAGAAGAACATACCCAGTATGTACAATTCGAAGCACTCCCAGCCAACCTATTCATTGTATCGTGTGGGCTAAAAGCTATCTTTTTAGGTTTGTCCGCTCTATGAAAATATTCTATTTATATTACGTCATTTTAACAAATTTTTTAGTCAGTTATTTGGATTACCTGAAGATGATGATGATGAACGGTTAGAAGCAGAAATGACTCAAGAAAACGGTAAATTTTATTCTTTACAACGAGTTTCATTTATATATTTCTAATCATTATAATCTTTTGTATTCTCTTCAGTAAAAGAAATAGAAAATCTTAAGAAAGAAACGCAAGCGTTAAAGCAAATTAGAGAAGCAATGGGAACGGCTGATTATCCTCAGAAGGTTTTTAAAAAGGTTTTTACAGATGATATAAATCGTTTGCTCAGTATGGAAGATATGTGGCAAAACAGAAAATCTCCTGTGGCATTAAAATATGAAGAAATAGAAAAACTAGTTACAGAAGGTAACTCACAGTTAAATAACACGGAAGAATCTAATACATTAAAAGACCAACGTGTATGGAGTTTAGCGGAAAACTTCGTTGTATTCTTAGACAGGTTTGTTAAATATGCTATATATATTTTTGACTTATTATTATTTATTTTTATATTTGTTTATATTTAGTGTTCGACGACTGAGCGAAAAATTGATGAAAGAACAAGCAAATAACCCAAATGCTTCTCTTTCATTTGATAAGGATGACCCTGATTCTTTGGATTTTGTAACAGCAACATCCAATCTACGGTCAATTATCTTTGATATTGAACCAAAATCACAATTTAAAGTTAAAGGTAAGAAATAGATCTTATTTTACACAGATTCATGCCGAAATGTTACATGTTAAATACTCTTTTTTTTTCCCTAAACTTTAGAAATGGCTGGTAATATCATTCCAGCTATTGCAACAACCAATGCAATAATTGCAGGAATGATTGTGATGCAATCATTTAAAATACTTAATGAAAAACTGAATGAGTGTAAAACTGTACATATTAAAGTATTTTGATTATAATATTTTTTATTGAGTATTTTAAAAATAAAGTTTTATCGTATTTTAGATATTTTTTGACGGTTCAAGACGACCACAAATCTTTCTTTCTGAATCATTAAATCCACCAAATCCAGAATGTCGCGTTTGCAACAATACACATATTATTTTGAAAGTAAACACCAAAAAGGCAACTTTACGTGATTTTCTCGATAAAGTTATTCACGGACGAAATGATGATATGGATATTGGTGAAGTTATAGTAGAAGAGGGAGGAAGGTCTGAGATTACTTTCAATGTGATGGTTATAATTTTGTACTATTGTTTTGTTAAATCTAATTTTTTTATTAACAGGATTATATATGATGTTGAGTATGATGACAATCTTGATGCTACTTTTGAGCAACTTCAAATTACTGATGGTAAATTAGTTTCGGTAAAGCCGGATGATGATATTGACGAACAAAATTCGTCCATTTTTGCTATTTCTCATAGGTATTACATTTTTTTTCCCTGAATTTCCTTGTAATTTAATTTGATATATCTAATACTTATTCTAAATTAATAGAGATTTTGAAACGCCTAATACATGGTTTCAAGTTGATGGTGAACCTTTTGCTACTAGAAACAAGATTTCTGTCACAAAATCTAATTCATTTTCTAAACAAAAAAGGAAGCTGGAAGAATCCGAAGTTGATACTTTTGAAGGATTATCCCGTAAACGTCCTGCAATGAACGAGGAGATTTTAGTGGAAGACGATGATATTATAGTTACAGATAGTGGAACTCAAAAACTTATTGTCATTGATTAGTTTGTCATCTTTCATCTAATAAAGCAATGTTAAGAAAAGTGTCTATAATTTAAATTATTACAAAACCTTAAATGTTTATTAAATTATATATATAAAACGTATTTACAACATCAAATTTAATCTATAAAAGTAAAAATATATTCAAGAAATATTTGTAAATAAATATTGATATAATACAAAAAGAAAGAAAATTCTAATTCTAAATGACAAAAAAATGTTGAATCTTAATTTTATCAAATTTCCTTATTTAATATTTTCATCATAATGTTTCATTCATAATTGCTACGAAAATCATATACATTTTATACATTTTACACTTAAGCAATTCAAAGGTAACGTTTAATGTGCACCACATCTATAGTAAAAACTTTATAAAGCCATAAAAGGGAGATATTATATCATAGTATAATGACGTGAAAATTTCATCGTCACAAATAAAATCTATATATATCTTAAACGAATTTCACTTAATTTATTATTGTGCGGACTGTGGAATTACAGCGGCACCATCATAATCTTTTTGATGTTTGGAAGGATTTGAAAGCTCACTAATATATGATGCCTTTCGTTTTTTGTCAGGTTGCTTTTCCAGATCTATAGAGTCATACCCCCCTCCAGGGCCCGTAGGACCTAAATCACTAGGCCCTCGATTGCTTCTTTCAAGCAAGAGAGATTTAAGGAGATTTTTCTATTTAAATCATAATTAATATACTGCTGCTTATTGAAAAATAGTGACAACATAGATTTAACACTAACCTCAATCTCTAGCTTTCTAACTTGCTCTTCAAGTAATTCACGTCGATGACGTAATTTACGCTCATTAATAACCTCATTTTCAAGCTGACGCACACGATCTTCAAGGTAATCATTACGTTCTTTTAATTGTATTTCTAAAGTTCTTCTATTTACCATATCAATATCAGATTCTATTTTAATTTGATCTTCAATTCTCTGCTGAGAATCTTGAGAATATTGAATATAACGTGCAGATGAAGTCTTAACAGATTCAACAGGAAAAACTATTTGCCCATGTGAAATTCGATTCGAATTATTAACGGGATTATGTATAGATTGTTGTTGATTTGAAGAAGTTTTTTGCATCTGAATTTTTTGCTGCCATTGTTTAATTTGTTCTTGTGATTGCCTCTGAGATTCTGAGTGTATTATTGGTGATTTATTCACTTGTCTTTGATTTGAATCCACACCATTTTTATCAATTTGTTGCTTTTGCTGTGGCGGTGGAAGTGGCTGTTGTTGTTGAGGCTGAGATTGTAATTGTTGCGGCTGCTCTTCAGTTTGTTGTTGTCCATTTGCTGACGGTTGGTATAGTTTTTTCTGTGGTCCACCACAGAAACTTTCTGCGCGTAAATGTCTGTTCAGGGCATCTAATCTCGCAAAACTTCTCTTACAATGTGGACATTGATAGGGCTTTTCACCCGTATGTAATTTTGCGTGTCTTTTCAAATCGTGGTGTCGACGGAAAAAGTGCTGACATACTTCGCATTGAAAAGGTTTTTCTTGGGAATGAGTTAATGCATGTGATTTTAGATTATGTTGCCGACTAAATGTTTGATTACATTCTGTACAAACGTATGGCTTTGACTTTGCTGGACTAGGACTTTGAGGCTGCCCAGAAGTAGTCAATTTTCCCTGAGGATTTACAGAAAACGAATTGAATAAACCCGTAGGTGAGCTACCCTTTTGTGTTGGTAAAGGAGTAGGAGGAGAAGTTAAATTACTAGAATCGGAGCTATAATTAGCTGGTGATAAAATCGGGGAACCGGATATTGCTCTCTGAGAATTAGGCGTTAACATATTTATATCTTGTGAAGAAAAATTGTTATTTTGAGGAGTCGATTCGCCAGGAGACGAAGTGTGTATCTCTGGAACCTGAGAGGAGTTTGCACCGATACTAGATAAGTTAGAAACTTTGTTTGGAGAAGAATCTTGTTTAGAAATAAGAGAAATAAGATGCTCTGTATTTTGAGTTTGCGGTTCGGCAGGTTGAATACGAAATGAATTTATAGAGGAGTTCGAGGGGGAAGTTGTCGAAGAATCTGTGTATAAAGGCAAGTCTTCTTTCGTTGAATCATTTTTAGGTTCAGAGTTATGATTTGTTTCAATTCCAACATCCATTTTTTTTGCGTTGAAGAAATTGCTGTGGCTTGAAATGTGGGTTGAGTGGGAGGCGTGAGAGGCAAAAGGAAAATGCCAGGGGTATTTATTAGACGATTATGAATTTGTGATCTTCAATCAATGATTGATGAAAAAGGAATAGCGCTTGTGGATGGTGTACTGGTGAAACTGGTGAACAAAACCAATAAGGCAAGACGTTTCCCGGTGGCGTTCGTCTTGTGTACAAAACTTATAAACTATAAATATATTATAAAATAAAGGCCTAAAATACCTAATATAGAATGGAAAGAAAAAAAAACGCCCGTAATATCCCATCTATTTATGGTATATTTTCTATACTTGAACATTGTAATGAAAATGTAATGTTCTATAAAATACTTCGAATATTTTGCTACAAAGAATACTATTTTCAAGACTTTTTTTTTCGGAAGAATTTCTAAATAATTATGTTGGTAAAATTTTTTATTTTTAAAAAATTCAGGTTAATAAACAAGGATATTACGCTTGAGGGCTTATTTCTTTGAACGGTGCCACGGCGCTGTGCAGTCTAGCCATCCATGTATTAACTAACACACAGCCACCAATTGCTTTTACGGGTGTTAAAAACAGCATCATCTGGACCGTAAGATCGAGTGATCGGAAAAAAAACACGGTGTGGCAGTGTAGTATTATTATCGGGAACAGTTCTTTGTTTTTTTTTTGTTTAAAGGTGCAAAGATGCGAGATTTAAATTATATTCAAGCGGCTGGCTGTGAGAATCAAAGCCGAGCCCATTTCGATTGTTATTCTGAAAATAATTATTATTTCAATGGAAGAAATTCAAACAGCAAAAATTACTTTTCCGGGAAATATCCATAAAAAGCTTTGCTAATGAGCCGCACTAAAGAATACTCTGTATGCATTCATTGGTTGTAGTAAATGTAACACTACCGTATTTTGAGGCTTGCTTCTCGGGTATATAATCATTTGGTAACTTACATAATAACTCGCCCACAATGCCTGGCTCGATAGGGCTGGAGCAAATCTATACTTGCGAAAAAACTGTTATTTTTCAACCCGAGGGGTTTTATTAAAAAAATTTGCCTTCCTATAAAGGCAATTTCAAGATCTCGATTAATTTTTTAATCGCTTATATAAATCAAATAATTAGGGTGGCTAAGGGCATAATCGTCAGTTAATTTACATCATTAAATTCGGAAACGGAAAGTATATATCGGGTAAGATCAATCTAATGCCGAAATTTTAATTCGTCGTTCTCTAAGTTTGATAGAGTTATAAAATATTCTTTATGGTTCTTCTGAGTGTCTTACCGATCAAGATTCCGAGCAGAAAGAGTCTCTTGAATTTTGATAACAAAAAATTTATAAACTTAATTTATGAATTTCTTCCGTGGAAAGAAAAAAATGAATGTAAATTAGTAGAACATTTAAATCACATGCAAAAAAATTGTTAACCTCTAACCTACTTTACCTAATTTTACTAAAAAATATAAGCAAGTGGCGTAATAAGATGACACAAATTTTATGTCATAATGATGTATTTTTACCTGTTATATTCCTGACTGCATTAGCACTTTTACCGTTAAAAATTATGCGCAAGTTCCTTAATTACTAAATCTGGAACTTAGGAACTGCCAAATCCAAAATTTTTCCGTTTTTTGATCTGCTTTGACTCTGATTAGATTTCTTCACGTGAAACTAAATTACGCGCGTCGCAAAACATGCAAGAACTTACAACAAATCCACAAGGAGGGCTCGCGAATATCAAGACGGGTGAACCTATAGTTTATAACAAGGAGACGATAGCTGACTTGTATCTTTTTATAAAAGTGACGCGTCAAATTTAAATCTATAAACTCGATAGCATAGACACCTTAACTCTCTTTATTGCGTTAAAGTATGGAAGAGAAAGGGATTCAAATGGAAAAACAACATAAGAGAAATGATGTAGCGAAAAAATTCTTTGAACGAGGAAATAAAGGGAAAGTAGAATATGTCCTTAATTCAAATATATCAACATATGATAGTTCTCAAAATATCAAACAATGTAAAATAGTTTTAATAGCGGATAAACAGGTTGAGAGCTATCGATATATGTACCAAACGCGAATACTTGAAGGTATAATATTGAATAATTATCTATAAAATCAATTTTTATTCATTGACTTCTTATTTAATTCTGTAGAATTAGATGTTAGATTTTCTAGTTTATCAACAATTATAAAAAATCATGAAGTTTTTGATGCATTCCACATCAATCAAGTAAGAAACGTGACTAAAACCTTCGGCTGAAAGTTTTGAACAGCTATTGATTTTGGATGAACTATTTCTAAAATATTTTTTAGAATATAATTGGCAGAATCTGTTGTGATTCAGAGGGAAAGCTTAATGATGAATCTGTCTTGCTAGAAATCCCAGAAAAACGAAATCGGTTGAAATTATCGCTCAATAAAATTGAATCATATGCCTTATTTTCTGGACAGGTATTTCTCTTATTTCTCTGCAAATCGCATTTTATATGAATTAACTTTTTTTCTTCTTTTAAAAAAATTATAATTAGATAGTGGGTGTTAAAGGTACTATGAAAAACGAAGAAAATTATTTAGAAATAAATAATATATTTGAGGTAATATATATCATTTTTTAAATTTTATTCGAATTTTATAAACTTTAGATAACTTTATTATTATCTTTATTATCTTACAAATATAGGTACCCTTATTGCCTATGTATAAAAGTCCATTCGGCGAATTAGTTGAATTAAATGTAAAACCATTAAATATAGTGGTTGCAGCCGGACCATTTACTTTTGATGTTGGATTTGGATATGAACCTTTCAATGAGTTACTTATTAAGATGGAACAAGAAAAACCTGATCTCCTAATCTTGGTAATTTTTTTTAAAAAAAATAAAGTGATTTGTAATAACTTTTATGCTTTTTATTAATTATTTACTTAGTTAGGACCGTTTGTGAGCGAAGATCATCCTCTTTTAATAGAAAAGAATACACCTAAAACCCCCGGTGAACTTTTTAAAGAACATGTTACTGATAAATTGAGTAAATTTATAAAGGCTTCGCCTGGTGTATCAATTGTCATGGTTCCAAGCACCAAGGATCTATTTCACTGTTCATTTGTTTTTCCACAGCCTCCATTTCCCAAATCAGGATTACCAAAGGTATTATTTATCAATTATTTACTAAGTAGAAATACATTATTAATTAAATGATAAATTCTTTAGGATGTCATCTGTACATCTAACCCTGCTCAATTCCGAGTAAATGAGATAACGTTTGTTATTGATAATGTTGATATCTTATTTCATCTTGCCTCAAATGAAATTGAAAGGTATATTAAAATTGTATTTAAAACTTGAAAATACGCATAAATTAATTTGTTAAATTTATAGAAATGCGGCACCTGCTTTAGATCGAATGGGAAGGTTATCACGTCACATATTGATACAAAGACAGTATGTATCTTCAATTTAGTAAATATGTAAAACAATTTCTTTAAAGAGATTCTATTTTTTTAGTCTTTATCCATTATTTCCTACATCACCTGAAGTAAATCTCGAATACAAGAAATCTAGTTTTCTTGAATTACAAAATTTGCCCGATATACTGATTCTTCCCTCAAAACTTAAATATTTTGCGAAGGTAATTACTTTTAAATATTGCGCACTTTCGGATTGAATACTTACAATAATTTTTTTTTTTAATAGATTGTTGAAAATGTTATTTGTATTAATCCCGGTTATCTATCAAAAGGCGAATCTGGCGGAACGTATGCAAAAATAACTATACATCCTTTACAACAGACACTTATGGAAGGTGCATTTATAGAAAATTTAGTTTCTAAAAGGGCCAGAGTTGAGATAGTTAGAGTTTAGTAATGTACTTATCTATTCCAAATAATAATAAGTTTAATAGATTTTAAACATTAAATTGTTATATTGTGTATATCATGAGATACAGAGTATTGAGTATACAGTATAGAAAGTAAATAGCATAATTAAGTTATCCTCCTCCATACATAAACCCACAAATCTAGTGAACTAAACCAATTATTCATGATATACAGATAAAGGAACAAAAACGATCTATTTTCTTGCTATCTCATATCAAAATATACATGTATATAACTCTTACAATAATAATAATTACCTTAAATATTAAAAAACATAATTTTTTTTTTTCGTTACATTATTCTATTCAAAGTTAATTTCTATAAGTTTACTTATCATCCATATTTTTCATGATAACTGATAATGCCAAATCATGTCTGTAATATAATCATCTCTTGTCAAAGGATTATCATCTCCCCCAAAAGCCTGTATTTCCCACAATGTATAAGGATGTCTTTTGCGATTTGGACGACCTTCTATTTCATTGTAATTCTGACGAGCATATTTTTCTCCTACTTCACTTTTTGGGAATTTTGGTGCGGGAGGTAAACTCTTGAAAATTTCACTTATAGTCGGACGATTAAAAAACATTATCTTAGCTCGTTCTTTAGCTTTTTTAATAGCATCTGCACAGGATAATATTGGGGTAGTGTCCAAATTGTACTTAACTTTCTTTCTTTTTTGTGACAATGGTAAAATAGATCTCGACAATGCCACGCCAACTTGGAAATCATCGTCATCATCATCGATTTCCTTTTTACGTTTATCAGATTTTTCAACGGTCGATCTAGCCTTAAAGACTATTGAACTCTGGAAATCATCATCATCATGATCAAGTATGGAAACGTTATACGAACGTGAAACGACAAAAGATAATTTCGGATTCTCCTTAGATATTGAGTCCGTTTTTGATAGTTTATCATTAGAAATTGGATTAAAATAATTCGTTAACTTCTTTTCTTTATGACCTATATGTGGTGAAGTTTTTCCTGGTCTTGGAATTATGCTTGAAGACAGGTAACTAGGAGGATCTCTTCCATATTTTCTTTTTAATTCTTGTAGAAATTCTAACATTTTATTTGGTGTATATTTATGTTTTCTACCACACGTCTTGAAATGATTAAGTTTTCCTTTCTCGGTCTTGGCTTTGAAAGTTATATTACAACATGGACATACCATAGCAATGGCAAATAAAGAATGTTGTTCTTTGTTTTCACTCTGTTTCGCGTCGAATTTCTTAACGGAAATAGAGTTTGTTTCAATCTCAATTTTATTGTCGAGGCATGCATTAATATGTAATTCACGAGTGTTAAGTGAACAATAACTAAGATTCTTTCCACACACTATACAAAACTCTGTAGTAGTTTTGTCTTGCTTATTTATATTGTTAGTGGTCGCAGTACTCCTTTGAACAATCATTTTTTCATTAGTTGAGTTGGTAATGATGGTAGTATCAGCTGTCGGTATCATCGCGTTAGTCTTTTTATTGGTCATATTTTCTTTTCCTTTAGGATGTACCGCTGAACATTCTTTTTCAGGAAGTTTACGCTTTAAAAGTTCTTTGATTCTCTGTTTTCTTTCCATATTTAGATAAATTTTAGATAAATGGTTTATTGGCATGCAAAAGTGAATTAAATAATTAATAAAAGAAAAAGAAAACGCGCTATCTGATCTGATATTCTTTCATATCACCCTTATACAATCACATCAACATGTGACGGTAATTTCAGCCAATTTTGTAATGAATGTTATGTAATTCCTAATTCATAATAAACTTAATTTTCTAATATTTTATATAATAGAAGAAAGTTGAATATTAAATGCAGTATCATCACATACTTTTTAAAGAAGAATCTCTATTTTTTTATTTATTTTAAAGGTATTTTGAGTATAAGTTCTATAGATTTATTTACATTTTTTATTAGAGACTCTATTTTTTTATTTGTTTTTTCGGTTATTCTCATATTTTGAGTCCCTTTGAGGTTATTTAAATAATCTTCAACGGTAAATGCCGCATTTCTTTTTGGTGTAATAAAAATAGAGGATACCGGATTGTATGGAGAATATCGTATTGTAGGTGATATTGTTTTTAAATTTTCTTTCTAAATAATAGAGAAATTGGTATGTAAATCAATTCTTTACAGAGAATAAAAAGAATAATTTTTTTTTTTACCTTATTCTCTTTTGTTTCGATATTTTCCGCTAGTTCGTTTAATTGTTCATCGAACTTCTCTTCGTTATTTAGTTTTCCTTTAGTTTTTTCATTTGTTATAATATCACCCATTTTATAAATTTCCTCAATTGATTTGACATTATTTACTTGACCATCAATTATGTCTCCCTCATCTGTAATAGTTTCGTCTATAATATTAAGTTCTTCCATATGTGTAATAATATTTTGTTCGTATATATTAAATTCTTCCATATCTGTAATGACATTTCGTTCACTTTTGTCAATTATGCAAAGTTCCTCCATATCTGTAATCATATTTCGTTCATTCTCATCCATGATCGTACTATTTGATTCTTTATTTACAATAATATCAAGTTTCTCTTCATTTTCTATAATGTTATTACGTTCCCCCTCATTTGTAATAATGTTATTTAGTTCCTCCTCATTTGTTATAATGTCATTCCGTCCCTTCTCATTTGTTATAATGTCATTTCGTCCCTCCTCATCAATAACATTACTTTGTTCTTCCCTATTTATAAAGACATTTTCTCGTTCATCTTCTTCCACGCGCGTTAAAACATAATTTAGTAGATCTTGGCTCATAAGATGTTCCTCATTTTCGCTAATATTACTTAATTTTTCATTGATTCCTTCCTCAACTGAAAAATTCATCGATTTTTCCTTAATTTCTTCTCGTGTTCTTCTAAGTTTATCAACAGACTCGTCCCCTTTCGTTTGATCATTATTTATTAGTCCGATAATCTCTTCCTCGTTGGTTTGAGCATTATTTACTTGTTCAACAATTCTTGTTCCTTCTTCGTCTGTGCTGTTATTGTCAACCTTTTTTATTTGCTCATCAATCTCCTCACTTTTTTCGATAAATTCTGCACGTTCCTCAATTCCATTTATACTAATAATGTTTGGTAATTCGTCAATTCTTTTTTCGTTTATATCAGTAATATTGTGTGGTTCGTCTATATTCTCCTCAGTTATATTAATATTTTTTGATGGTTCGTCATTTACATTCTCATCTATACTAGTAAGTGATTCGTTCACATCCATATTAATTATCCTTAGTAGCTCGTCCATATTCGTACCAGCTATCATTGGAATTACTTCTTCATTTATATTAATAATATTTAATGATTCGTCAATTTCATTCTCATCCATACTAATAATATTTAATGGCTCGTCCATATTCGTATTAATTAACATTGGTTCGTCAAAAATTATTTCTTCATTTATATTCTCATCTACACTAGTAATAATTAGTGGGTCATCCACATTCATACTAATTATCATTAGTGATTCGTCAATTACTTCTTCATTTATACTAATAATATTTGATGATTCGTTGATTCTCTCATTACTGATACTAATATTATTTGGTGATTCGTTGATTTTCTCCTCATTTACACTAATTATCATTGGTGGTTTGTCGATTATTTCTTCATTTATACTAATAATATTTGATGATTCGTTGATTCTCTCGTTACTGATACTAATATTATTTAGTGATTCGTTAATTTTCTCCTCGTCAATTACTTCTTCATTTATACTAATAATATTTGATGATTCGTTGATTCTCTCATTACTTACACCAATATTATTTGGTGATTCGTTAATTTTCTCCTCATTTACACTAATTATATTTGATGGTTCGTTTAGTGATTCGTTAATTTTCTCATCTATTTCAAACCTCACATTTAATTTTTTATTTTTTTTAGTACGAGAAGTAAGATCAACGACCTCTACATCATTTTTATTATCGACATCTGCATCCTTTTTATTTCCACGAGATTTTTTCGATTTTGAAGGGGTTTTAGCAAAAAATATACAGGTATCGCCTCCTCTTTTACGATGTTCCTCCCTTTTAATTTATTAATTAAGTGAATAAAAAGTAATAAAAAAGACGCTATAAATAAATGAAAAAGATTCTTACACAGGATCATCGTCAGGTTCCCAACAATCTAGTTCGATCCCACAATACATACAAAATACATTATCTTCTGAAGTATAAGTTGGGGCAAAATAAAATCCAGCTTTCGCCATCTAACATTTTAAGAAACGCGTTAGAAATAATAAAAATAATAATAATAATAAATAAATAAATAAATAAATAAATAAATAAATAAATAAACTAAAATAAATTTAGATACCTTTTTGCTCGTTATAGCCCAGCCTTTCTTACCGTCATGCGGCCACCAGTTTTTAAATGTTTTAAACCTGATATCACACATATTTTTGGAATTTGGCCATTGAGCCTCATTATCCCAATTAAAAGGTATGTTATTATCGAGTTCTTTTTTAATATGTTGACAAATAGCCCAAACACAATCAGGAGAATTAGTGAAGTGTTCTTCACATGGAACATCATCTGGACGCCAACAATCCATTGATTTGTGACATAAGTAACATGTCACATTATCTGGGGATTTTTTTGACGGATTAAAATAAAATCCCGCAAGCGATAACTTTTTTTTTTTAAAAAAAAAAAAAAAAAATGTTAACTTCAATTATTTTTGTATCAAAACGAATGCAAAATAAATTAATAATAGTAATAATGATAATACATACAGTTTCAGGAGTTGGCTTATATCCATCGGACGATTTGTATGGCCATTTCATTTTTTTACTCGTAAAAGATTTCAAACGGTTATCATACAAATACATACTCATATTTGGAAACTTTAAGAAAAGCGTGTAAAAATATTTGAAGATAAAAGAGAATATTATTGAAATATTACTAGAATATTTAAAAGTCAAGAAACTTTTGTTTATTCAGAAAGAGTTCAGAAAGAGAATGTTTTCGACGCGAAAAAGGTCAACTGATCCTTATAAATAAAATTATTTCACGTGATTAAATTTATTACGTCACGAGTATGTTCTGAAATTTCAACTTTTTATTATTATTTACTCATATCTTACAAAGAAAAAAAAAAAGAAAATTTTTTTTTACCGTAATAATATATAAAAAAAACTAACTATATAAATTATATAAAGAAACTAAAAATTTTGAAAGAAAAGAAATATATTTACATAATTTCTTTCATTTTTTACTTTACAAAAAAAAAAAAAATATATATATATTTTTATATATTTTCTACTTTAGTGTTTTTTTTTCTTTTTTTTTTTTAAATACTTGACTTTAATATAACCGAAAAAACGGAATGAGCCGAATTAATAATTATTTTTGAATTTTTCGTATCAATAATTTTTGTTTCATAAATAATTTCTTTTTGATCTTCTTTATGATCAATTTCTTGATCATCATGAGATTTCATACTTGTAATATTATTATCATCATTATTATTATAATTATCATTATTAATGTTTTTGTTATCATCACCATCATCAATTTGTGATTGTGTATTTGTAACATGAAAGTTTACCATAAAATCAACCCTAACTTCATAATTATTTGGATTTGCTATAGCTAAACATTGAATTTCATTGGTAATAAGTTTATGTTGTTTAGTATTCTTTGAACAAAATTTCACAGGTTCAAGACAATGCATTAAAGGTTCAACAAAAACTTGTTCAATTTGAGGATTATTTTCAAGATCTTCCATTTGTGCTTTTGAAAGAACGTAGGATAAAATTCCTCCTAAAGGTGGTTTGGTTATGGTCGGTATTGGCATTTTTGAAGCGTTACCTAATATTGTACGTGTAAATACTTTTTTTGATTTTTCAATTACCGAAACATCATACGCTAAAAAATGATTATGATGATGATGATGATGTTAATTACGTGTAATAATACGTGTGCGTATATGCTATTAATAGCAGAGAATTTACTTACACATATTATTCGTTTTTTCTTTAGCACACATGTATATGGTCCATCCGGCAGGCATAGAAGATGAACCAACGTATAAATGAGACTATAATAAAAAGATTTCGTTAAAGAATATATTAACCACCAGTAAGTAAGTATATTCCACCAGTATATTCTACCAGTATATTTATTTACCTTTGACATTTCTTCCGTATTTTCATAAAATGAAATATGTGGAGCTCCATACCAAAACTAAATTAACGGGTTGAAATCATTAATTATTAATTACTTATTGAGACAAAATTAAGAGTAACAACAATATTTACCTGAAATGTAATCAATAATACCACACACAAAGCGAAATAATAATCACAAGTTCTATCACTGAGCAAAATCATTATTGTTTTTATTTATTCAAATAATTTTTATGGGTCTCCTTGGAGCGGTCCTAAAAAAAATAAAAATTTAAATTATTTGATACTTTTGATGATTTGATTTTATATATATATATATATATCCTTACCTTTTATTGTCGTTAAAAAAAAAATTAATAATAATAATTTATAATGGTCGTAAAAAAATTGTCATAAAAATTATTTAAAAAAAAAACACTTGAATTAAAGGGTCTTTATCTTTATTATATATGTCAAATTGGTAACATAGATGTAGTGAATCTTTACACGAAATACAAAGATTATCACTTATTGTAACCAAAAATAAACAGTAATTTCCTTAATATTTTTCCCTACTATTTTAATTTATCCTTTTAGAATTTTGCATTATCTTTTAATCTATTTTTGGCATATTGTCCCCGAAAAAGAAATTGATAAGGAGAATACTTTGAATGTATTTACATATCGATGCAATATAGATATTTTTAAAAATTTTTATTCATTTATCAAATAAAATTTTAGATCACACCAAAATCGCCCAATTTACTATTTCTTATCATATCATTATAATACTTTATTAAGATAAACAAACTTTACTAATTTTGGTATATGACAATGTGTTACCGCCTATTCCGTTTATTATCAAAAAGAAAAAAGAGATTGTTGAATACAATCTTCTTTGCAGAGTCTTCATGCAGCTTTTTTGTCACTTGTGAAAACCTCATTCAAATAATAATAAAAGTGGTCCTAACCGAAACTTTGTTCATATGCATGACGGTTAAAATTATCTTCCACGAATTCCGTAATAGGATTAATGCAATTTTTATCGTAATTAATCGTTACCCGTATTCCGTCCGTGTCAAATGCTGCACAAAATTACTAATCAGCATTCAAATATATATATATCTATTATAAAATAGCTGTTTAAGTAGTTTATAAAGTTATAATGTAATTCAGCACATAAATAAGTATGTATAGACTTTACGCTAAGAATCGTTAGTAAAAGAGATATGAATTCGACGATGCGTTGTTCACTTCCGAGTTACGAGGCATATGAAGGAGGATCTTCGAGAGAATTGTTACCCATATATGATATATTATTCTTGATTATAAACCGGAATTATATTCCGAATTGGGCTGAGATTGTTTTTATTATCCGATCATTTAAGGTTAACTAAATGTTTACCACTTAATTCATTTCTGGTACTCACATACTCAAAACAGTTTGACAGAAATATACATTAATTAATAATCTTATTATTATACTTACGTAGCATTTTTTTTTGATATTATATCTATAAATAGTAACCCTCAAATATTATTTATAGAATATCATTATTATTATTTATTTATTATTTTTGAAACATTTCTTTTACTTCTTACAAATATTGTATATAAATGATATATTTTCGACAAAAAATCATAATTATTCCTTATAAAATTGATTAATAAAGTAGTTACTAATATTATTGTTTCAAATTTTTATGTGCAAATGTAATTTGTAATGTTACAAGTATAAAGAAATTACCAATTTGTTTATGCTATTAATTTGCAAATTTACCTAAAAGTATTACTAACTCTAACCTTAATCGTATTTCTTTTTGTACATTTTTCTTTTTATTATAACCCCTACTTTCTCCATTTCGCATTTAACCTACTAAAATTTAGAACCTCGTCATTTGGTATTTTCGTTATAAAGAAATTTCCTTTGGTGATTTCCAATATTTCCGATTGCCGTTATAAATTTCTCACGTTACACGACATCGGTAAAACTTTCACTTTGGGTGTCATAGTATATATGATGTGAATATGTCAAAAAAAATCAGTAATTCAAAACTCGGTAAAATCATCGCCGGCAAAATGATCCTGTTGGTAAAATAATTGATGAAATGATTATCGGTGAGACCCTTAGTATACATTATCGTACATTCGTACTGCTTCTCTGTAAAAAATTTTATCCGTAATTCTCCGTGAATATGATACATTTATGGAAATAACATGAAATAAAAAAAAAACGGAATAAATTTTTTATGGGACGAACTAATGATTTTGGTTCTTTTTCTTCATTGGCTCATTCAGCCATTCCCATTTTCACACCCAAACCCGCTAAAAATTAAAAAAACTTGCCTATTTGGGATGAACCCCCGGTTGGGAAAAAAAAATTTTTTATGGGACGAACTAATGATTTTGGTTCATTTTCCTCATTGGCTTATTCAGTCATTCCCATTTTCACACCCAACCCGCTAAAAATTAAAAAAACTTTGCCCGATTGGGATGAACCCGGTTGGGAAAGAAAAACTGATTATTAAAAAAATTTAATAACCGTTTTTTTTTTTAATATTTGTTATCTATTTTTTATAAGAATGAAAATGAACTGCATTAGAAATTTAAAAGTTTAAAAAATTTAGAAGTTGTAATTTGTAATTAAAAAATGGTAATTATTTCTCAACAAACTAGTGTCCAATTTATAAAGAAATTTTGGAATTTTGAAATTATGGGTTGTCAAAACAAATGAATAATTATTATTTTATCAAAAGTTTAGAGATTAGTTCAGACGAAACATGTTATTGTGGTTATTGTGATTATCCTGCTTATTTTTTCCAACTTAGGAATACATTGACTTGCGTCACGAAAAATCTCACCCTATGATATCGCTATGCTATCGATTTGAGAACAAATTATCCATACATGAAGTTAAATGCTGATGTAATGGTACAATGATCTCTTTACATTATTATTTTTCGACAAAAGTTCCTTCGTCACGTGACTGCGTGAAGATTCACAGTGAAATTCGATTAACGATAAATTAAAAGTTTGGAACTGGAATTTTTCCGGATCAAATCATATATTAAGATAGATAGTTTCGATATATTAATAAAATCTCGATAATAGAACAAACGGTTTGATATATCAGAATAAATAAACGAACCTAATTATAAAGTTTTGATTTTATTGCTATACATTATTATATGAACAGAATTTTACATGATTTAAAAAATTTTTTGCCTTATTGATTATAATAATCAAATTTTAGGATAATCAAAAGTTAAATTTTTATAGGTATAATATTTTAAATTCAATATGTAATAATTTGTAAAGAAAACATGAAAAAAGGTTTGATTTTATTACCATTGATATTCGTAGAGCGGACAAATTTGACGCTGCCATGAATAAATAACGATTTTTACGTTTAGAGTCTTAAAAGATTCTTATTATAATGTTATCATACGTAATAATCAGGTGCGAATTGGCACTTTAAAACTTTGTCAATTATGATCGCATCTTTATAAATTTATAGCACAGAATTTTATTAAATAATAAAATAATTTTTTATTAAATTAATTATAAATTACATACAATCGTTCAGATGTTAAACATAAATCGATAATTTATTATTTATATTATTATATTAAATAATTAAATTAGCTCTTCCATTTTGAAATTTCTCATATTCACACCCAACCCGCTAAAAATTAAAAAAACTTGCCCGTTTGGGATGAACCCGGTTGGGAAAGAAAAACTGATCATTAAAAAAGAATTTAACAACCGTTTTTTTTTTAATATTTGAAATTATCTATTTTTTAAAAAAATGAAAATGAATTGCATCGCAAAGCGTTAGGAATTAAAATTTAGAATTTTCGAAGTTGTAATTTGTAATTAAAAATGATAATTATTTCTCAACAAACTAGTGTCCAATTTATAAAGAAATTTTGGAATTTTGAAATTATGGGATGTCAAAACAAATCAAAAATTTAGAAATTAGTTCAGACGAAACGTGTTATTGTGGTTATTGTGATTATCCTGGTTATTTTTTCCAACTTAGGAATACATTGACTTGTGCCACGAAAAATCTCACTCTATGTTATCGTTATGCTATCGATTTGAGAACAAATTATCACACATGAAGTTAAATGCTGATGTAATGGTACAATGATCACTTTACATCATAATTTTTTTTATTTTTCGACAAAGTTCCTTCGTCACGTGACTGCGTGAAGATTATGATTAACGGAATCTCGGTTATGGAACTGAATTTTTATCAGAATTTTCTGGATTATATTAAGATAGTTTCGATAATGGAATATATTAATATATTAGTAAAATCTCGATAATCGAACAAAAGGTTTGATATATCAGAATAAATAAACGAATAAATAAACGAACCTAAGTAATTATAAAGTTTTGATTTTATGCTATACATTATATGAACAGAATTCACATGATTTAAAATTTTAGGATCATAACCAAAAGTTAATTTTTATAGGTATAATATTTAAGTTCAATATGTAATAATTTGTAAAGAAAACATGAAAAAAGGTTTAATTTTATTACCATTGATATTTGTAGAGCGGATAAATTTGATGCTGCCATGTATAAATAACGATTTTTACGTTTAGAGTCTTAAAAGATTCTTATTATAATGTTATCATACGTTATAATCAGGTGCGAATTGGCACCTTAAACTTTATCAATTATGATCGTATCTTTATAAATTTATAGCACAGAATTTTATTCAATAATAAAATAATTTTTTATTAAATTAATTATAAATTATATCAAAAAAAAGCTTAACCGGTTAATAACCGTACAATCGTTCAGATGTTAAACAGAAGTCGATAATTTACTATTTATATTCATATATTAAATAATTAAATTAGAACAAAATAGCTCTTCCATTTGGAAATTTCTCTTATTCACACCCAACCCGCTAAAAATTAAAAAAACTTGCCCGATTGGGATGAACCCGGTTGGGAAAGAAAAACTGATCATTAAAAAAATTTAATAACCGTTTTTTTTTTAATATTTGTTATTTATTTTTTATTAGAATGAAAATGAACTGCATTAGAAATTTAAAAGTTTAAATAATTTAGAAGTTGTAATTTGTAATTAAAAAATGGTAATTATTTCTCAACAAACTAGTGTCCAATTTATAAAGAAATTTTGGAATTTTGAAATTATGGGTTGTCAAAACAAATGAATAATTATTATTTTGTCAAAAGTTTAGAGATTAGTTCAGACGAAACACGTTATTGTGGTTATTGTGATTATCCGCTTATTTTTTCCAACTTAGGAATACATTGACTTGCGTCACGAAAATCTCACTCTATGCTATCGCTATGCTATCGATTTGAGAACAAATTATCATACATGAAGTTAAATGCTGATGTAATGGTACAATGATCTCTTTACATTATAATTTTTTTTTATTTTCGACAAAAGTTCCTTCGTCACGTGACTGCGTGAAGATTCACAGTGAAATTCGATTAACGATAAATTGAAAGTTTGGATTTTTATCGGAATTTTTCCGGGTCAAATCATATATTAAGATAGATAGTTTCGATATATTATAAAATCTCGATAATAGAACAAACGGTTTGATATATCAGAATAAATAAACGAACCTAATTATAAAGTTTTGATTTTATGCTATACATTATATGAACAGAATTTACATGATTTAAAAAATTTTTTGCCTTATTGATTATAATAATCAAATTTTAGGATAATCAAAAGTTAATTTTTATAGGTATAATATTTTAAGTTCAATATGTAATAATTTGTAAAGAAAACATGAAAAAAGGTTTGATTTTATTACCATTGATATTCGTAGAGCGGACAAATTTGACGCTGCCATGAATAAATAACGATTTTTACGTTTAGAGTCTTAAAAGAATCTTATTATAATGTTACCATACGTTATAATCAGGTGCGAATTGGCACTTTAAAAATTTCGTCAATTATTGCATCTTTATAAATTTATAGCACAGAATTTTATTTATTCAATAATAAAATAAATAATTGTTTTATTAAATAAATTATAAATTACTATGTACAATCGTACAGATGTTAAACAGAAATCGATAATTTATTATTTATATTATCTGTTATTATATTAAATAATTAAATTAGAACAAAATAGCTCTTCCATTTGGAATTTCTCATATTCACACCCAACCCGCTAAAAATTAAAAAAACTTGCCCGTTTGGGATGAACCCGGTTGGGAAAGAAAAACTGATCATTAAAAAAATTTAATAACCGTTTTTTTTTTTAATATTTGTTATCTATTTTTTATAAGAATGAAAATGAACTGCATTAGAAATTTAAAAGTTTAAAAAATTTAAAAGTTGTAATTTGTAATTAAAAAATGATAATTATTTCTCAACAAACTAGTGTCCAATTTATAAAGAAATTTTGGAATTTTGAAATTATGGGTTGTCAAAACAAATGAATAATTATTATTTTGTCAAAAGTTTAGAGATTAGTTTCAGAAGAAACACCTTATTGTGGTTATTGTGATTATCCTAGTTATTTTTTCCAACTTAGGAATACATTGACTTGCACCACGAAAAATCTCACTCTATGCTATAGCTATGCTATCGATTTGAGAACAAATTATCATACATGAAGTTAAATGCTGATGTAATGGTACAATGATCTCTTTACATCATAATTTTTTTTTATTTTTCGACAAAAGTTCCTTCGTCACGTGACTGCGTGAAGATTCACAGTGAAATTCGATTAACGATAAATTAAAAAGTTTGGAACTGGAATTTTTCCGGATCAAATTATATATTAAGATAGATAGTTTCGATATATCAATAAAATCTCGATAATCGAACAAACGGTTTGATATATCAGAATAAATAAACGAACCTAATTATAAAGTTTTGATTTTATGCTATACATTATATGAACAGAATTTTACATGATTTAAAAAATTTTTTGCCTTATTGTTTATAATAATCAAATTTTAGGATAATCAAAAGTTAATTTTTATAGGTATAATATTTTAAGTTCAATATGTAATAATTTGTAAAGAAAACATGAAAAAAGGTTTGATTTTATTACGATTGATATTCGTAGAGCGGACAAATTTGATGCTGCATGAATAAATAACGATTTTTACGTTTAGCGACTTAAAAGATTCTTATTATAATGTTATCATACGTAATAATCAGGTGCGAATTGGCACTTTAAAACTTTGTCAATTATGATCGCATCTTTATAAATTTATAGCACAGAATTTTATTCAATAATAAAATAATTTTTTATTAAATAAATTATAAATTATGTACAATCGTACAGATGTTAAACAGAAATCGATAATTTATTATTTATATTATTATATTAAATAATTAAATTAGAACAAAATAACTCTTCCATTTGGAATTTCTCATATTCACACCCAACCCGCTAAAAATTAAAAAAACTTGCCCGTTTGGGATGAACCCGGTTGGGAAAGAAAAACTGATTATTAAAAAAAATTTAATAACCGTTTTTTGTATTTCAATAGTAATTTATTAATTAGAATTTCGAAGTTGTAAGTTGTAATTAAAATTTAGTGATTATTTCTCAACAAACTAGTGTCCAATTTATAAAGAAATCTGAAAATTTTGAAATTATGGGATGTCAAAACAAATGAATAATTACTTTGTCAAAAGTTTAGAAATTAGTTCAGACAAAACACGTTATTGTGGTTATTGTGATTATCCTGGTTATTTTTTCCAACTTAGTAGGAATATACTGTATACATTGACTTGCGTCACGAAAAATCTCACTCTATGCTATCGCTATGCTATCGATTTGAGAACAAATTATCATTCACGAGCTAAATGCTGATGAATTGGTACAAATGATCTCTTTACATAACAATTTTTTTATTTTTCGACTTAAAATTACAAAAATTCCTTCATCACGTGACTGAGCGAAGATATTCGAAATAACGGAATTTTAATAAATTGGAACTGAACTTTTTTATCAGAACTTTTTCTGGAACAAAATCATATATATTAAAGTAGTTTCGTTATAATGGAATATATATAGTGGTGATAAAATCTCGATAATCGCTATAACGAAACATACAGCAAAAATCGGATATCAGAATACATGATGATCTACGTAGATGAACCAATAAAATTAATCTCGCATGACAAAAAATAAGACGATAAATAATAGATACACTAAATTATAGCTATATCGCAGGTCGAAGAGATATGGTTTACAACTTTACATGAAGTTTATTCTAATAGAAACTTTTCCAATTTCCATGTTGTATGCCAGATTTCAACGAAGTTTCCAGCTTTCGTGGAAATGTTATGCAAATTCAATCACGTACACCAAGGTTTCCATAGTGGAAACCATACCACTTTGACCAGTGTATTAGGTATACAATGTATATAAGTACATTCTTTTTTGATTTAGTTAATTTTAAAATGCAAAGTTATAATGAATTTATTTAAAAATAAAATAAACGAATTACAAAATTCGGTAGATGTTATAATGTTGCCGAAAAAAATGTGAAAATCACATTTTATTTTTAAACCTCTCCATTTGGCCTCCCACTTACACACCCAACCCGCTAAGAATTAAAAAAACTTGCCCATTTGGGAAATATAACCCGGATGGGAAGAAAAAACTAATTATTAAAAATTTAATAACTGTTTTTTTTTTGATAAAGATTTTTTTTTTTTTGAAAAGAAAGGTATAAGTTAAAAAATTGATTATTACTGAACAAATTAATGATCTATTTATAATGAAATCTAGAAAATTTGAAATTATGGGATGTTAAACATTATGGGGTGTCAAAAACTCAAAAGTTTAGTTCATAACGTTATTGTGGTTATTGTGTCTATCATGATTATCATGGTTATTGTTACTAAACTTAGGGACGGAATACATTGACTTGCGTCACGAAAAATCCTACTCTATACTATCAATTTGAGAACAAATGAAGTTAAATGCTGATGTAATGGTATAAATGATCTCTTTACATGATAATTTTTTTATTTTTCGATTTGAATTCCTTCATCACGTGACTGCGTGAAGAGATTGACGGAATCAATAAAATTGAAAGTTTGGAACTGGATTTTTATCGGAATTTTTCTGGATCAAATCATACATTAAAATAGTTTCGATATAATGGAATATATTAGTAAAATCCTGATAATCGAACAAACGGTTTGGTATACCAGAACAAATATTGTTACACATTATATGAGAACAGAATTTTACATGATTTAAAAAATTTTCGACTTATCGATTATAATAATCAAGTTTTAGGATAATCAAAAGTTGGTAAATATTAGTTCAATACTATGTAATAATTTGCAAAGAAAACATGAATTTTATTACTATTGATATTTATAGAGCGGGACAAATTTGATGCTGTCATGAATAAATAGTAACGATTTTTACGTTTAGCGTCTTAAAAAATTCTTATTATAATGTTACCATACGTAATAGTAATCAGGTGCGAATTGGCACTTTAAAACTTTGTTAATTATGATCGCATCTTTATAAATTTACAGCACAGAATTTTATTCAATAATAAAATAATTTTTTATTAAATAAATTATAAATTATGTACAATCGTTCAGATGTTAAACGGAAATCGATAATTTACTATTTCATATATTAAATAATTAAATTAGAACAAAATAGCTCTTCCATTTGGAAATTTCTCATATTCACACCCAACCCGCTAAAAATTAAAAAAACTTGCCCGTTTGGGAAGAACCCTGTTGGGAAAGAAAAACTGATTATTAAAAAAAATTTAATAACCGTTTTTTTTAATAAGAATGAATTTTAAAAATTTAGAATTTCGAAATTTGTAAGTTGTAAATTAATGATAGTGATTATTTCTCGACAAACTAATGTCCCATTTATAAAGAAATATGGAAATCTTGAAATTATGGGATGTCAAAACGAATGGTTATTGTCAAAAGTTTGACAATTATGGTTATTGTGTCTATCATGGTTATTGTTTAACCTAGGAATACATTGACTTGCGTCACAAAAAATTCCACTCTATGCCATCGATCGATTTGAAAACAAATTATCAATCATGGGCTAAATGCTGATGAAATGGTGCAAATGATCACTTTACATCTTTTTCATTTTCAACACCAAATCCTTCTGAATGAATTGACAAAGATAAGACGCTAAATAGTAATTTAGATACACCTGGTGCCTTACATAAAATAATAATAAATTAATAAATAATTTAGATACACTAAATTTTAGCGTATATTAGATATACAATGCACGTCTAGCTAGTTAATTTTAGTTATTTTTAAAATGCAAAGTTTTATAATTTTATTGTTACACATATAAGAACGGAATTTCACATGGTTTAATATGAGTTCCGGTATATCAATAATTTTCAAAATCTTTATATAAAATGTTCTTTATTCAGTTCAATATGCAATAGTTTGTAAAGAAAACATGAAAAAAAAGATTTTATCACTACCAATTGTTTGAAGAGTATTTTAATCTGTCTAAGAACGTGGACGCTGCCTCAAAGTAAAGTTCTGAACAAATAACGGCTTTTATGTTTAGCGTCTTCTTAATATAATGCTAATGCTATCATAAGTGATAATCAATCGCGAATTTGCACTTTGAAAGTTTTGTCAATTATCGCATCTTTATAAGTTTATAGCACAAAATTTTACTAAATAATAAAAAATTATTTATTTAATAAGTTATAAATTATAATACATTCGTTCTGATGTTAAATAGAAATCGATTGACTACTTGAATAATTTATTTATATGCGTATATTTATTTATTAAATAATTAAATTAGAACGAATATAAAATTTTTGAAAAATAATGATTCTTTTTTTTATAGTTCTTCTATTTAGAAATTTCTCATTTTCACACCCAACCCGCTAAAATTAAAAAAAACTTGCCCATTTGGGAAGAACCCGGTTGGGAAGAAAAACTGATTATTAAATTTAGTAACCGTTTTTTTTTTAAAAGAATGAATTTTAAAAATTGATTATTAAATAATTGATTATTTCTCAACAAACTAATGTCCCATTTATAACGTAATCTGGAAAATTTGAAATTATGGGATTGAATGATTACTTTGTCAAAAGGTTAGAATTTGCAATACGTTATTTGTGGTTATTGTGTCTATCATGATTATCATGGTTATTGTTTAACCTAGGAATACATTGACTTGCGTCACAAAAAATTCCACTTTATGCCATCGTTTTGAGACATAAGCTAAATGCTGATGAAATGGTACAAATTATCTCTTTACATGATAATTTTTTTTATTTTTCGACTTAAAATTACAAAAATTCCTTAACCACGTGACTGAGTGAAGATGCAAAGTGAAAGTCGACATAACGGAATTTCAATAAATTGAAACTGGCTTTTTTATCAGAATTTTTTCTGAAACCAAATCATATATATTAAAATAGTTTCGATATACTGTATATTGGATAATCAAACAAACAAGTCGTAATAAAATAGATCAGAACACGTGATGACTGATCTACATGACATTTAATAAAATTATTTAATAAAAGACGTGTAGATATTAGATGTTACCGATGTAACTAGAAACAATGTGAAATTTTACAAAAAATTTCGTTTATTTTTAAAACTTTTCATTTGACCATTACACACCCAACCCGCTAAGAATTAAAAAAACTTGCCCATTTGGGAAATATAACCCGCATGGGAAGAAAAAACTAATTATTAAAAATTTAATAACTGTTTTTTTTTTGATAAAATTATTTTTTTTTTTGAAAAGTTATAAGTTAAAAAATTGATAATCACTGAACAAATTAATGATCTATTTATAATGAAATCTAGAGAATTTGTAATTATGGGATGTCAAAACATTATGGGGTGTCAAAGACTGTCAAATTTTTATCGTTATTGTTGTTATTGTCTATCACTATAGTAGGACAAATTGATATTGCAAAAAAACCCATGAATTTTTAATAACAAGTGATAAAATTTATTAATGATCTGTATAACTCTTTAAAAATTCGCTATAGTCTATAGCGAGGGTATTTGTTCTGACATTTAAATTCGAATTGCAAAGTACAAAGGTTTTAATATAAAAATTCACTATCATATCAAAATTATTTATTATAAAAAATCTGTACTGGACCTTTTCTTCATTATAGCAAGTTATTCACTATACAAAAATTCGTTATAGTGAGGGTGAACTGTATTGTACGTTTGATATATGATTAAGTTATTTTATTAATAGACAATATGTAAGATATGAAAGCAACAATACATTTTTTAAGTCATCTAAGTGGAGTCGTAGAGTCATGTGATGCGGGTTCCTAAAGCTGGCGACAATAACCATCATGATAATCGTGATAGACACAGTAACGCTACGAACTAAATGTTTGACAAAGTAATCTTTCATTTGTTTTGACACTCCATCCATAATATTTTGACATCCCATAATTTCAAAATTTCTAGATTTCAGTATAAATATATCATTGGTTTGAACAGTGAACATTAAAAATAATAAATTCCTTTTTTAAAACAAAAGTTTTTCATCAAAAAAAAAAAACGGTTATTAAATATTTAATAATCGGTTTTTTCTTCCCAGCCGGTTCTGGGCAAGTTTTTTCAATTTTTAGCGGGTTGGGTGTGTAAATGAGAAATGGCCAAGTGGAGAGTTATAAAAATAAACGAGAGTTTTGTAAAATTCCACATTTTGCATAATATCTACAGAACGTCTGTAATTTATTTTATTTAAATTTTTATGTTACATAAATTTAGATACAATAGTAATTAACAAACTTTTAAGTGACTAAATTCTTAAGCGAATTAAAATATATTTACATCGATATTGATAAAATTCTTTACATTACATTTTTTCCAACCTTTTTTTTATGTTCTTTACAACCTTATCAGATCGAACTTGATATAGAAAATATTGTCTATAAAATCTTAAATTTGATGATTATTATTATAGTCGTAATAACTATTCGATCATAAATATTGAATTACAAATATATGCAGACGCTTAGGTTTTAGGTTTTTTTGTATTTATGCGCAAAATTTACATATACTAGGTTATCAGCCATATTTGTTAACAAAAATGCCAGTTCTAAAAGCGAATTATACGTAGAAATACTCCGCTTATAATTGGTTACCATCAGGAGTTTAAAAGGGTGTAGATTTGCAAAATTACACGTATGTAAAAAATCACGCAAATTCACGACACCTACGTGGGTATACGGGCGTGTAAAATCACAAATATTCTTAATAATGAGAATTCCTATATTAATTTAATAAAAAAATTTTTGTATTTTTAAATATAAGGGGAATACACGATAAAATTCTTCTCTTCCTTTCTTTTTCTTCTTGTTCCCTTTATTTCTCTCTCACCTCTCTCCTTTCCTTCATTTGTTATTTCTTTCCTTAATATTTTTATTTACTCGGCATAATTTTTTTATATTTATTTATTTATTTTTTTTTGCTTACCTTAGGATCGAACTGATTACCTTGAGTTATTTTATTATATATCATATCTCGCAACTTAACCACTATGCTATTTAACTTTTTTTATAATTTACAGTATTATATTTTATATTTATCTTAAAAATCATACTTTGAGTAAGTTACGCAAAATTGCATATTTACATGTTTTTTTATATCATAAAATGGTGTAACTATCTATTTATATAAATCCACACTACTTTTTTAAACCAAATTTATCAAAATATTTCGAATTGTTGTATTTATGTATGGATTGCTTAAAATCATATGTTTGTACAATTTTTTAGCATGTGAATATCCGAAACTACTTGTTTATGTAAATTTACACAATTTTTTTTTAGATGGAAATTTGTTGAAATATTTTAGACTGTGATTTTATATATAGAATACTCAAAATTATGTATTTATACAATTTTTCAGAATATAGATTTTTGAAACTATCTGTTTATAAAAAATCTATGCAATTATTTTAGACACGAATTATCAAATAGTACTATATTTTAAGTGTAAATTAAACAATATCGCGTATTTACGAGTTTTTTCAAGGTGTAAATTTTCGGGATTACCCATATTTGATAAATCTACATTAATATACACATAATTTAATCTCCTGATGACTGTTGTGCTTGAATCCATTAAACAAATACTCATTTGAATAAAAAATCAAATAATGTACGATTCTTTACCAATATAAACACACATCACTTAGCCACGCATCAATTTATCAATTATTAATATTTATTTTATTTATTTTTGAATTAATATATTATAATACATAATACCTTCTTCCTATAAAAAATTTTCTAGGAAAAATTCCGATAAATGATCATTTTTCTAGTTTTCATTCCAAAAAAAACTTCAATTTTTATAGGGCTTATTACTGTAATAGTCGATTATTATTTAACTTACGTGATGAATGATTTTGTTGGAACTACAGTCAAACCTCTATGTACCGATGTGGTTGTTTTAGGGAAAAAGTATCGGTACATTGAATTATCGGTACACCGGGGATCGGTACATAGAGGTTTGACTGTATCCTTAAATAAAATATTCTCCGTCTCCATGAAAAAATCACTATCACGTGACTTTTGGTGGTACATAAAATTGGCGAAGTATGTGACAAATAATCGGTGACAATACTTTAGCTAGGATTTCACACATTGAAAAAGATTCGAGAACGGAGGGGTGTGACTTGGAATGACGATTATTTTCCATGTGGTCACGTGAAAGTGAAATTTTTATGGTGACGCTTGGAAATTTTTACTAGCAAAAGTCGAAATTAAAACCAATTATTATCATGTAAAGAGAAATCATTTACCAGAATTTAGTTCATGAATGATAATTTAAAATGTTGACATAGCGTTTGATTTAGCTTACAAAAATCTAAAGATTGATTATTATTGATTATTTCTTCTAAATACACCTAGGTTACAAACCAACTTACCAACTTTGACTTGCACTTTAATTTATTTACTTTTTGCAAATTGAATTTTTATTTCAAGTCTTTCAACTCTTTTTGTTGTTGTCTTTCGGAATCAAGATTATTTTTTTTGTGATACAAGTCGAAGTTAGTAACAATAACCATGATAATCGTGATAGACATAATAACCACCAACACCCCATAATGTTTTGTACATCCCATAATTACAAATTCTCTAGATTTCATTATAAATAGATCATTAATTTGTTCAGTGATTATCAATTTTTTCACTTATAACTTTTCAAAAAAAAAAAAAATAATTTTATCAAAAAAAAACAGTTATTAAATTTTTAATAATTAGTTTTTTCTTCCCATGCGGGTTATATTTCCCAAATGGGCAAGTTTTTTTAATTTTTAGCGGGTTGGGTGTGTAATGGTCAAATGAAAAGTTTTAAAAACGAAATTTTTGTAAAATTTCACATTGTTTCTAGTTACATCTAATATCTACACGTCTTTTATTAAATAATTTTATTAAATGTCATGTAGATCAGTCATCACGTGTTCTGATCTATTTTATTACGACTTGTTTGTTTGATTATCCAATATACAGTATATCGAAACTATTTTAATATATATGATTTGGTTTCAGAAAAAATTCTGATAAAAAAGCCAGTTTCAATTTATTGAAATTCCGTTATGTCGACTTTCACTTTGCATCTTCACTCAGTCACGTGGTTAAGGAATTTTTGTAATTTTAAGTCGAAAAATAAAAAAAATTATCATGTAAAGAGATAATTTGTACCATTTCATCAGCATTTAGCTTATGTCTCAAAACGATGGCATAAAGTGGAATTTTTTGTGACGCAAGTCAATGTATTCCTAGGTTAAACAATAACCATGATAATCATGATAGACACAATAACCACAAATAACGTATTGCAAATTCTAACCTTTTGACAAAGTAATCATTCAATCCCATAATTTCAAATTTTCCAGATTACGTTATAAATGGGACATTAGTTTGTTGAGAAATAATCAATTATTTAATAATCAATTTTTAAAATTCATTCTTTTAAAAAAAAAAACGGTTACTAAATTTAATAATCAGTTTTTCTTCCCAACCGGGTTCTTCCCAAATGGGCAAGTTTTTTTTAATTTTAGCGGGTTGGGTGTGAAAATGAGAAATTTCTAAATAGAAGAACTATAAAAAAAGAATCATTATTTTTCAAAAATTTTATATTCGTTCTAATTTAATTATTTAATAAATAAATATACGCATATAAATAAATTATTCAAGTAGTCAATCGATTTCTATTTAACATCAAAACGAATGTATTATAATTTATAACTTATTAAATAAATAATTTTTATTATTTAGTAAAATTTTGTGCTATAAACTTATAAAGATGCGATAATTGACAAAACTTTCAAAGTGCAAATTCGCGATTGATTATCACTTATGATAGCATTAGCATTATATTAAGAAGACGCTAAACATAAAAGCCGTTATTTGTTCAGAACTTTACTTTGAGGCAGCGTCCACGTTCTTAGACAGATTAAAATACTCTTCAAACAATTGGTAGTGATAAAATCTTTTTTTTTCATGTTTTCTTTACAAACTATTGCATATTGAACTGAATAAAGAACATTTTATATAAAGATTTTGAAAATTATTGATATACCGGAACTCATATTAAATCATGTGAAATTCCGTTCTTATATGTGTAACAATAAAATTATAAAACTTTGCATTTTAAAATAACTAAAATTAACTAGCTAGATGTGCATTGTATATCTAATATACGCTAAAATTTAGTGTATCTAAATTATTTATTAATTTATTATTATTTTATGTAAGGCACCAGGTGTATCTAAATTACTATTTAGCGTCTTATCTTTGTCAATTCATTCAGAAGGATTTGGTGTTGAAAAATGAAAAAGATGTACTAAAGTGATCATTTGCACCCATTCCATCAGCATTTAGCCCATGATTGATAATTTGTTTTCAAATCGATCGATGACATAGTGGAATTTTTTGCAAGTCAATGTATTCCTAAGTTAGAAACAATAACCATGATGATCATGATAGACATAATAACCATAATAACGTGTTTCGTCTGATAAACTTTTGACAATAACCATTCGTTTTGACATCCCATAATTTCAAGATTTCCATATTTCTTTATAAATGGGACATTAGTTTGTCGAGAAATAATCACTATTATTAATTACAACTTATAAATTTCGAAATTCTAAATTTTTAAAATTCATTCTTATTAAAAAAAAAACGGTTATTAAAATTTTTTAATAATCAGTTTTTCTTCCCAATCGGGTTCTTCCCAAACGGGCAAGTTTTTTTAATTTTTAGCGGGTTGGGTGTGAATACAAATGGAAGAGCTATTTTGTTCTAATTTAATTATTTAATATATGAAATAGTAAATTATCTATTTCCGTTTAACATCTGAACGATTGTACATAATTTATAATTTATTTAATAAAAAATTATTTTATTATTGAATAAAATTCTGTGCTGTAAATTTATAAAGATGCGATCATAATTAACAAAGTTTTAAAGTGCCAATTCGCATCTGATTATTACGTATGGTAACATTATAATAAGAATTTTTTAAGACGCTAAACGTAAAAATCGTTATTTATTCATGGCAGCATCAAATTTGTCCGCTCTACAAATATCAATAGTAATAAAATCATTTTTTTTCAGACTTTTTTTTCATGTTTACTTTACAAATTATTACATATTGAACTTAAATATTTTACCTATAAAAATTAACATTTGATTATCCTATTATAATCGATAAGTCGAAAATTTTTTAAATCATGTAAAATTCTGTTCTTCATATAATGTAACAATAAAATCAAAACTTTATAATTAGGTTCGTTCATTTATTCTGGTATACCAAACCGTTTGTTCTATTATCAGGATTTTGCTAATATATTCCATTATATCGAAACTATTTTAATATGATTTGATCCAGAAAAATTCTGATAAAAATCCAGTTCCAAACTTTCAATTTATAATCGAATTTAAATCTTCACGCAGTCACGTGATGAAGGAATTCAATTCGAAAAAAAAAAATTATCATGTAAAGAGATCATTTGTACCATTACATCAGTATTTAACTTCATGTATGATAATTTGTTCTCAAATCGATAGTATAGAGTAGGATTTTTCGTGACGCAAAGTCAATGTATTCCTAAGTCTAGTAACAATAACCATGATAATCGTGATAGACACAATAACCACAATAACGCTATGAACTAAACTTTTGAGTCTTTTATTTGTTTTAACACCCCATAATGTTTTTGACATCCCATAATTTCAAATTTTCTAGATTTCATTATAAATAGATCATTAATTTGTTCAGTAAATATGCAATTTTTTCACTTATAAATTTCTTTTCAAAAAAAAAAAAAAAAAATTTATTAAAAAAAAACAATTATTAAAATTTTAATAATTGGTTTTTTCTTCCCATCCGGGTTATATTTCCCAAATGGGCAAGTTTTTTTTAATTCTTAGCGGGTTGGGTGTGTAATGGTCAAATGGAGAGTTTTACTAATTTTTTGTAAAATTTCTAGTAATATTGGTAATTTATTTTATTATTAAATAAATTTTCGTAATTTAGATACAATAATTAATAAAACTTTTAAGTGCCAATTTGCCGCATATTAACGGCATATAATAAGATCTTTTAAGACGCTAAAGAAAAAATCGACATTTATTTAAAACTCCACTTCGAGGCAGCGTCAGATTTGTCACGTTCTTAGACGGATTAAATTATATTTTTTCTTTCCCATAATTTTAAATTTCAGTAAAAAATAGATCATTAGTTTGTTTAGTGATCATTCAATTTTTCTTGTTTTCTGTTTTTTTTAAAAAAAAAATTTTATTAAAAAAGAAAAAAAAAGGGTATTAAATTTAATCCTAAATGGGCAAGTTTTTTTTTAATTCTTTAGCGGGTTGGGTGTATAAAATGGGAAGTATTCAAATAGAAGAACTATTAAAATAAAACATTAAAAATTTGAATATGATTCTGTTTAAGTAACATCATTTGATTAAATCAGTATGCATGCTATCTATAGAACGTCTGTATTTAATTTAATTGGTACGAAAAATTGAAAGGGGGGGGGAGGGTTATGTTAAAAAAAGTATTGAATTTGAACAGCCTAACTATGGCATATATCAGCTCATTACAAACATCTCATAATATACAATATGTTATTATAATAATAATAATAATAATAATAGGAGAGAAGACTTGCTATGATTGTTAGGATGACTTATGTTTGTCGGCATTGTGTTAGTGTGCTACCAAATTTGATCACGCAGCGCAGTAATTCGATCGGATCATCGGAAATCTGATCAGTCTTTTTTGAACATGTTCGGAATCACCTAAAATGTTTAGCGAAAAAAAACCTTCACCACATTATTCCATGAAAAATTGAGAATAAGTCGGATCCGGATGATCGACATTCCTGGATTTTTTGATTTGCCGGATTATTGTGAAATTAGTAAAATCAAATTTAAAATGTTTATGTTCCCGAGTCTAATATTTAAACTAATCGATTATTTCATACAAGAATTTAGTAATTATATCATTTAATATAGGTACAAAATAGAAATTTCAAAATTACTATTTTTTTATATTTAAATTAAGAAAGGTGAAAGCCTCCAAGTGAAACGGTGAAAAAAAAAATGAAATGGCGGAGGTGAAATGATTAAAAAGAAAATAATATAAGTCATTAAAATTGATGCTTAAGTACCTTTGCATACCTTTAAATCATAAATTTGCGACATTAGGGTGGTCAATCAACTAAGTAAACCAAATCTACCGTATAACACTGACTAAAAGACTTAAAAAATTTTAATTTTGGTAGAATTACGCTAATACTGCCCAATTTTTTCATGTTCCACTATACGTTATATTGTGGGATCATATAAAAATTTGCTATCGAAATTTTTTTTTGTGTAACGAAAATTTCTTTTGAAATGGAATTTTCTCTTAATTCTATCAATCCATCTAAATAAACTTTCTGATGACTTTTATATTTCTTATTTGCTTTTTTTTAATTGGAACTAGCGTTTATATGTCTGAAGCGCATATTTACTGTACTGAATTAATAAAATTTGTGTTAACTGCCCAGATTTTACCCTGTCATAATCATCACTGTTTTTCTTTTTATGATTATGTAGTACTTTTTTAAATGACTCCTGAAAATACACCAAGATCGCAATAGTGCGCCGGTTTCCGTTTCCTAATATATACACATTATTAAATTAGAAGCTAATTTAAAACCATTGATATAATCTTATAAATAAATGCTTCGTAATTTTGTAGCATAGTACATAAAAAAAGTAATTATTGCCAAAGTAAGTGAGAGAGAAATTTTGTTTCTAAAATATGAACTATCTTATGTATGAAAAAAAATCTAACTAAGCTAAAAGTTAGATAACCTGATATAGTTTTGACTTACTTAATTGACTGATCACATCGAAATTCAAATAGTATTTGAATGCTTATTGTTATTATCGATATATATTCCTCGGATTTAGTTCACGAAATTGTTTTTCTTATTAAAATGTTGATTTGCTTAGTGTTCATTGACCTACATGACTGTATCTATAATAATGTTTGCCTAAAATTAGATACAATAACCATGATAAACCATGACATAACAAAGTGATCTTTCCATAATTTTAAAATGATTTTTTTCAGCAATAATTCAAAATGTCATTAACTAATTATTCATTCATTCATTAATAATTAATTAATTGAAAAAAATGATCAGTTTTTCTTCCCAGCTGGGTTCTGCGAGTATTTTAATTTATAACAGTGAAGTTGGTGTGGAAATGCTTCTTCGTGAATTACCTATTATATAAATATTTATAACATATAAACATTTTGACCCATAATAGGATGTGAGAGAACTCTCATCATTCTGAAGCTTTACAATTAAGAATATTATTCACTAATTGAATGGATAATTATTTTTGTTAGAACTTGTCATGTGAACAGCTCTTTTCCCTGACGAACACTTTAGTATGCTTCTCAACGCTTTTTTTTTGTATTCTTGAACCCTAGGAAATGTAATTTTTTCAGTTTAGCTTAAGTTCAGCTCAGCCTGTTTTGAGAATGTGCTAAATCAATTGGTCTTGATACATAAGTTAAAAGTTATTTATTTAAATGTATAAAACTATATTAAATTCATTATTATCCATATTTATCATTATAAAGACAAATACTAAATGGCACAATCTAAGATGGGCATTTGCTATTGTACTTATTAAGGCTTATTAAAAAAGCGCTAAACCAGATCGAGTGAATCACGTTTGAAGTTCCCTAAAAAAATGTCAAAATTAAAAACCATGATGATCGTTTCTATCAAAAGTTATCAATTAAAGAATTAAAACCAAAACAAAAAATTGGCGTCGAAGACAACATATGTACCATATGTGATTATTCATTATATTGTAAGGGTTTTAAATGGTAGAAATGAAACACCGTTGACGATCATAATCAAGTTTCACCAGAACAATATTTACTCGATTAAGGGGGAGACGTTTTACGTTTTAAACATTACTTCGGATAACTTATACGTATATAAGTTTGCAAGTTTTAAATCCTACTTTTTACTCAAGCTGGACTTCACGAGTTAAAATTAAGGAATCTATTAAAAATGAATTTATCATCATATTTTATAACTATAGCAATTTTCTTTCTGCTTATAAAACCCTTATATTCTTCTTGGAATAACATTATATATAACGAAACCGAAAGGCTTGTAATTGCTCAAACATTTGACTTAAGAGATAAAACAATTTTACACATGACTAGACCAATCAATGAGACCTGCGTTGAAGCAAAAATTGATCTTAGAATATTACATCAAAATGGTATTATTGAAGTTGCAAGTATTGATTATCAAATACCAGAACATAATTTTTGTAATGGAATATTTCAAATTAAACGTTACCAACTGAATTATTTATTGGTGCTTTACGTGAATTCCACTGACATTGAATCAGCAAGTTATTATGTGTTACTTGTTGATTACGAGGGAAAATTTATTAGGTTTGTCAGTTTTTACGAATTTAATACATTTAATAGTTAATAATTTGTTAACCATTTAATTTTAGTAATACATATCTTGCACCTGTCTCCGTAATAAATGGAAGTTTATACACCTGTGGTACTACGATCACATCATATACAACCGAAGAATACGGGATTCTTTTTACGACGTACGAAAGCGAAACTGTTGTATCATGGAGTTATTTAGACGGACTGTAAGGATTTACCTTTTTTTTTTTTAACTTTAAAAAATATATTAAGTTATTCATATTTACTAGTGATGATAAGAGAAACATTATTAAAATCAATAATGGAAAACAAAGTTTGAAAACTCCATTTGGTCCATACTTTGTTTCTCCGAGAATAGAAGGGAACTTTATTTTTATTACATATGACTCAATGAATGCTGAAAATAAATGCGTTGAATCTAATGATCCAACTGACATTAGGTTTATAGTTTATGTCTCTTATCTTAAGCCTATCATGAATGGAGTAGATGGTCCTTTCATAATTTATCAATCAACAATTCCACATTTAAGTGTGGATAAATTTGTTTGCGGTAACACTCGTATGAGCATGAGTTCTTTTTGCATTTTAGTAATGAATAGCGTAAAAGCTAATAAAAAATCAAAAAAACATTTATTAAAAATATCTTTTCAAGATTCAGGGTTGGTTTAAATCTTCTATTTATTCTTTTTTTTTCATTTTTATGAATTCTAAAAAATTTTTTTCTTTTCAGTTCTGTATTTAATATTGAAAAATATTCAAATTTAAAATTTGATGATAATGTAATAAAACTAGAATTACACAATTTATATTACGGAGGTTTTTTGTTATCTTTATTAAAACGTACCCCCGATAAAATTATAAATAATCTTCAAGGAACAATACTTAATAATGACGGAAATTATTATAGCAATTGGGGCCTTCCAACAGACTTAAAGGTAACTCAAGAATTTTATGTAATAGGAGATTTCAACAATGGGACCATGTATTTAATTGCTCAAGAAGATGAATTTTCTTGGAAAATTTCATCTTCAAATTTGCCAAGAATATCCAACGGTAAGCAAGGAAAAAACTTTTTTTTAGTTATATTATTTAATCAAAAAATACATTCATCTTTTCTTTTTTATTAGATTATAATAATCCATGTGTCAATAAGACCTTTCCACTTATTGGCTCTAATGTCTGGATATCGACGTCCCAAATTAATATTACATATAATATGCCTGTAACGTTATCAATTAATAATTTCACCATATATCAAGATGATAATGGAGTCCCTATATTGCGTCAATCTATCCCAGGCAATCCTTCAAAAGTATTTTCACTTAGTAATGATAACAGAACGATACATATAAATGTCTTAGAAAGCACTTTCAACAAACCGAATGCAAATTATTACATCGTTATTGATGATAATGCTGTTAAAGATCTGATATCAAACCAGCCTCTAGCCGGTGTTGGGAAAAATTATTGGAACTTCGAAACTAGTAGATATTTAATTTTAAAAGTTAACATTTATTGCAACAAATATTTTATACTCTTTTTATTTATTTATTTATTTTTTTAAAAAAATAGGTGGCATAAATGATGATAAATTTGCAGGTAAATTTAATTTTTGATGCTCCGCATGCTCCAAACAGTATATAAATTAAATTTCAATTATACTATAGTATAACTAATTATATTTATATTTTTACAGATGATTCTTCTGGAACATTTTCTTTAACGGCTGATGGAACAAAATATTATTATAATCTTCCACAAGATCGTAAATCAGAATTTTTTTTACAGTTAAAAGCTGATCTGGCCAAAGCAATTCCAATTGATATTAATAGATTGGATATTAAATGTTGTGAATTTGATAATGGTCAAATAATTTTAATATTATTTATCAAATGTAAAATGAATAAAAATGAAAGAAATGTAATTGATGTTATAAAAGATTTAGATATGTTAATTAGAGAGAAAGAAACCTCCCCTATTTCATGGTTTAACACAACCAATTTTATAGATGCTACTTTTGGATTTAAACAAACTCGTAAGTTTTAAAAATTAATTTTACTAATATTATTAATGGATCTAATACTTTTAATTACATTACTTAGATGATTTTTTTGATTGCTATAAATTTCATATTATTGGTATACTTATTGGAATAATTACCATAGGATTAATTTATTATTGTATTAAGAAAAAGTATCCTAAGGTAATGTACACAAGTTATTATATATAATATTTGATTATTAATTAAGTTTATTAAATAAAATTTCATTATTTTTAGGGTAAAAATATTTTTATATTTAAATTTTCTTTAATATTATTGGACTTTGCCTTGGATATTACATTCATTCTAACTAAAGGAAATAAGGTTAATGGAATACTCATTCCAAGGTATATAAATACAACTATTTTTTAAATTAATTTACATATGTTTTATATATATTTTTGGTTAATTTGCATTTTTTTTTATTTCATTATTAGTATAATTTTCTGTGTAGTACCAACAACAATCAATATTATTTTAGGTATTTCTATAGTACTTCAAGAAATTACAAAAAATAAGAATTTTTATAAATGGTTTAAAAACAATACAAGTATAGTAGCTTTATTTACAATATTGGCAGGTACTGATATTGAAATATTAAATATACTTACTTCTCAAGTTGCTGGTATAATGATATTTAATGCTCCTATTTCTGTAAAAGCTGAATCTTATATTTTTTGGGGTAGTTTTCTTGGGCTTTTTATTGAAGATATTCCTCAATTAATTATTCAGGTTAGTAAGTTAAAAATATTAATATTAAAATTATAATTCTTACATACATTATTAAATTTTTTTTTAAATTTTAGGTTATTTATATAAATTTAACAGTTACATATGATACTATTCCGTTTCTTACTTTATTGACAAGTGCTATTATTTTGGCAAATAAGATAGTTTCTAGAATATATTATTCAATTATACAACTAAATATAAAAAAAAGGATGTCTAATATGTCTAGTATAGTTGGCAGTTAGAAGATTAATAGAATGTACTTTTATAGCAATAATTAAAATATCTAACCATCATGTGAATTTTTTGATAAATCCACCCAAAATGTCGTCAAAATACGCCAGATGTTAAAACCTTTCATATACATATATATATCTATTCATTTATGACCAAATATATATAACGTCTTTGAAAGTCATGCTAATTTTGAAAATAAAAAGTACCAATGTACATGCAAGCAAACGATCTGTTAAACGCCAAATTGTTTCATATATTTCTTATACGTTATTTTGCTTCATTCCGCAGCAAATTAATGTAGCCGCAAGTTTGTTCACTTCAACAGAGAAAGAAAATAAGCCGGATTTTTGGAGTTTGAAAATTTTATGTAATTAAAGGAGTCCGATCATCAGTTGGTTTAACAATTCTGTAAAAAATAATTGTATAATAACATATGGAGAAATTCTTTATTAACAAAATTTTCGGATATCGTAAAATCTAAATAGGCTTAGAAAAATACTAATTTTATTGGCTAAAAAGATTTATTCAAAATTATTAAATTGGATCCCATTTGGAAATTTCATTTAATAATCATATTATTAAATTAAAGTTTTTTTAGTTCTAATGAGCGTCAATGTGAAAATACTTTTTTTAGGTATATACCGAATATTAAATATTTCGAGCATTATTAAATGTGCTCAGCTGTAAATTGATACTTATTCGTTTAATTGACAAAGTTTTTTTTTTATAAGAAATTTGTATCATTCTTTTTTTATACTTATTTGTTATGTATTCATTTTTTTAATTTATAAATTAATAATTAAATTAATGAGGAAAACAATAGTCATAATGAAATCACTGTACCATCTTTAAGATTTTACATAGCATATAATATTTACATATTTTAGTCCCTGCTTTTTTTCTATTTCATGTTTAAGATTTTTCTACGGAAAAAATCATGAGATTTTTGATAAATTTGTAATTTTCAGAAAAAAAAAACCTTCTTAAGGACTTGTTATGTGTTACAAAAGTTTATTAGTAATACGTAATGTTTTTTTTATTTAAAAATTCCTTTTTGAGTAATAGTTTATTAGAGATGGGCGAATGCAATTGACAAATCCAGTTGTGGCTTTGTAGAAAAGGCAAAGCTAGAGAATTGAGAGAATTAAGGAAGATTCATCGGAAATTAAGTATTCTTTTGATATAAATAATAAATGATTGATATTTCTACCTTACAATTCCAAAAAAGAAAATTCCCGAAAAAAATAACTCTTCCCTAATATAGCTGTCAAACAATTCTTTTTTTTTTTTTGACTTTGATAATCCAATGAAAATCGGTAAATCAATTGCGGATTTACTATAAGACATAAAAAAATAATTTGGTAATGGTCGATCAACCAGGTACACATGAATAATATATATATATACCTAAACTTTTTAACTTCCAAAATAAATAAATAGTTACTCAAATTTTCAAATTTTTTTAAACAAAAATTATTGTTTTCTCTCTTTCTCATTTTCTCATTTTCTTTATTAAAAATATATATATATATATTACTTATTATCTAATCATATCCCATTATTATTTTAACTAAATGGATGCAGTTTATCTTAGACCTTTTACAAATCCTAAGCGGGTAAAATTAGTATCAACTTGTGATGTTTGTAAAAATCGCAAGGTTAAATGTGATAGAGAACGACCAGAATGTGGTACATGTAGAAAGACAAATAGAAAATGCAGTTATACATATGCTGCTCTCACAGAGACAATGCGAGATAAGCAGACTGGAATGAGGGCACAAGCTGACACTAATTTTTTTCAAACACAATTAAATTACTTGCAAAAAATGCAGTTTGGACAATTATATGATGAATCAGGTTATTTATCGATGGCTTCGAGAGGATTTGGGATCGATGTCGATAATAGTCAACATGTTCCTGGAATGTTGGCAAGACCGATGACAATGTCAAACGTTTATGATGGTCCTGTGAGTAATTTTTTTTGATCTATTTTGTTTTTTTTTTGATGAGTTTATTTTTTTATTGATTTGTGTGATCTCTTTATTCAACGTAGGATGATACCTCAATACTTACCTCTGAGGTCCTTCAGTACTCTTCTAATATCGTTTCATCCATTCCAAAAGATACTGAACAACAGCAGGTTCATATATATATATATATATTTATTAAAAATAAAACACAATATCAAATTTCGACAAAAATTTACCTCTTATTTGCTAATATAACAATTTTTATACTTCAACAGTACGATCCATATTACCTAAACAACGATAATTTTTCCATGCTCATACAACAGGCACCACAGCTATCTGAAAACTATCTACCTCAAACATCAATACCGCCTCAACAATTCCAAGAGCCTCAGCAATCGCCACACCAACAAATGCCACAACAGCCACCTCATCATCAGCCACCCTTACAATTACTTCAACAACAATTACCTCAACAGATACCTCAACGACAACCTCAACAATTTATTCAACAACGTCGTCATGCGTCAACTGAAGATACCGTAATGGAAGATTTAATTACAAATATCAAGAATATGAACCTTTATGAATCAACACGATATATTGGTGAAGGTAGTTTGCTAATGCTTGATGAGGATAATATTGGTGAAATGATTATTCCTCAAATGACTAAAGATATATCAGAAGTTGATAAATCGTTAAAGATTTTACCGAATGAAGAGACTGCCAGTGAATTAATACGTTTATATTTTAAGGTTTATATTTTATTTAATCGCTTCCAATCAATTAAAGTTTTTAATTCATACAAAAATTTTTTTTTATTAGCATGTTCATCGATATTTTCCTGCTATTAGAGAAGAAATCGTTTGGAATGTTCATGAAGTTGTTAGGAATGCTCCTGGAAATTTGTCTAAGCCCCAACATTTGCTCTTGTTGAATTGTATATTCTTTATTGCCTCCCCGTTCCATGATGATCCAGATAAGAAGGATGGGAAAATATATTTTGACAGAGCCGAAGGTAATATAAATGAGTAAACTTTTATTTGGTTTCATCATTACAATTTTATATTAACATAATGATTAATGTTGAAATAGCTTTACTATATGAATATTGTACACAGCCACATGCTCTTACCGTAATGGCCATTATTCTTTTAGGGCAGCATAATAAACAGGTAATTGTAATGTCACAATTTTTTCTTATTTTAAATAATATATTTAATAAAGTTTTATTCATCATTCAGATGGGTTCTCGTTGGATATACAATGGAATTGCAACTAAGATGTTATTTGAGCTTGGGTTGCATAGGAAGTTTATAAAAGTCAAAATGGATAAAGAAGTAGAAAAGATGAGAAATGAAGCATTTTGGATGACTTTTATTTCTGAAAAGTAAGTTACTTTAATTTACTTTTTTATTAAAATATTATTAGTTTACTAACACGGTTGATTTTAATTTTTAAGTCTCGTCTCTGCTACTTATGGTCGTCCTAACATGATTGATGAAACGGATTGTGACATAGATGTTCCTTCAATGCCATCTAATCAAAATCCAACAAACGAAAAGACTAAACTTGAAATAGCCTATATTTATCTAATAAATCTTAGTAGGATTTGTGCTAGGGTAAGGAAATATATACATGCTGCATCAAGATTAAGATTTTTGGTGCAAGAGGATGAAAATAAATTTAGAGTTTTGGATGCTGCACTTGCAAGTTGGTTTAATTCTCTGCCGGATTGGTTGAGATTTGAAAAAATGGTAAAAGATCCTGATGGAATTTTATTAAATGGTATTGGAGGTAAATAATTTTATTTAAATTTATTTAGGTAATATTTTTTGTTTATTCGTGTTCTCAAAAACATATTTTTTTTTGTTTGTTATGCAATAGGTGATATACATATCTTCTTCTATACTATACTAATTTTACTTCACAGTAGATACATGAAACCTGAAGCACAGTATAGTATTAATACTACAAATTCATCCATAATTTGTATTCAGTCAGCTACCATTATCGTTCATTGGCTTGAAATCTTATTAGATAAGCATACGGATTTTTTTAAATTTTCGGTTTCTGGCTCTTTAGCAATTAATCCAGCAATGTGCGTCTTTTCCTGGCATATTAATAACGAAAGCGAAAATAACAAAAAATCTCGAGACATGCTACAACGTCTAGAAATTATGAAGCTGCAAGTCGATGAATTATCTAATGCAGGAAAGACTGAATGTGGTGAACGAAGATTGTTAGGCATAGAAACGAGTAGAGTGGGTAAACATGAAATTAATGCGAGAGATTGGGAAGTATTTATTCCTGATGATGCTGATGATGAAAAATCAATTAGAAGACAATATAGTTGGATAGCAAGGAAACAAAGTGGAGGAGGACATTTTATGCCTCGCAAACAAAAATCAAAGTCACTAAGTTATTCATCATCCATGAATTACACGAAAGGAACTAAAATGCATAATTTTGGTTCAAGATATGATTTCATGGGACAGAAAAATACGCAAGAGTTCAATTTTACGTTTAAGACAGATAAAACTTTTAACTTTTCGGCATTTTCTTCTGGACAGAATCTTGATTTGCCACAATTAACAGTAGACGGTATCATTGTTGATGAACCTGAGGAATTTGAACATCAAAATAATCAACAATTTGGTTCGCAATATCATACTCCTTTACAACGAACACCTTCACAGCAATCTCCACAATTTGAGCCACAACAATTTCATACACCATTGAGTCAATCCCCACAACTACAAGATTATCATCCTTCACAATTACATCATTCATCTCAAGAATATAATTCTCCATTAGGACAATCACCACATATTTCACCGCATATTTCACCACATATTTCACCACATATATCACATGAAGTAATGGATGCAAAACCTCAACATATTGATACAAGTTTATCACCACAACAATATATTGATCAGCTTGATGATAAGAGCAATGTAAATAATAATGTACCTTGGACACCTCCATTATCTGCACGGCCTCAACGATGGAATCATGATGAATTATCTTCTAATACATTAAATGTTACTTCATTACCTGCGGAAAATACAATGTTAACCCCTCCGATGCAGCCACAAGATTTTCTCTCGGATTCTTTAAATGAATTTGCGGGAGACGAACTTTGGAATATATTACAGAATGAAAATAATTTTGGAACTGCCTCAAAGTACGATAATAATAGTGGACATAATAATGATGGTGATGAATATGATTCTGTAGGTTTAGGAATTTCCGTTATGGGAAATAATGATAATATTCAATAACGAAATTAAATTTATCAATTTTTATTTATCAATTTTTATTTAGACATTTTTATAACTTAAAACGGTTTAATTTTTTTATTTTTATAATGGGTTTATGATCAATATCATCGGGCTGTATTCGTGATTTCGTGTACAACCTGTGATATGATTACTACCGTGACATGTAAATTAATTATTTTTATTTTATTATTTTTTTTATTTATCGATAATAGATTTTGTATATATAATATAAAAAAAATTTATTTCTTTTGACTAAAATATTTTATGTTCGTAATATTATTGTTAATTTATTAATAAACTGTTAAATTGTTAATCAGAATTAAAAATATTAGTAACTGATTTAACGATTTTCATAATATCAAATAAGTGAAAAATTTAATCACGTATTTTATTATTCCGTCACGTTCCTGAAATACAGTATATTACGCTTAATATTCTGGAAAGTCAATAATTCCTTTATTGTCTCACTTGAGAGATAAATTCAACTTTTGAAAGATATGCGATTAGAAAAGAAATATGAAACCTGATGCTAGATTTTACCATATTGCAATCAATTTTTTTATTTATTATATGTAATATTGAATTTTCATTGTCTATTTCATAATTTCTCGTACAGTATTTTCAAAAAATAATATGATTTGCTAGTCTTTTCGTCATTAGCCCTCAGGTTAAAAGAAATTTATTTCGTTGATTCATTGATAAAATAATATATATATATAATTTCAGAATGGAAAGTTTTAGCTTTTAACATCAAGTTACACAAAACGCATTGACATCATTTAGATATGTAATAATATAAATGCTGGTTCTGAGTAATTGAGATCTTTTGATCTTTTTTTTTTTGCCAACATTGTTTTAATTAATTAATACAACACAATTGGTAAATTCTCACCTGTAAGTAATATAAATCATTAGAACATATTATCCTGTAACACTAAAGTTAAAGTTTCCCGCATTCACATGGTATTTCTGAACTTCTGAACTAATGGAGGTTTAAATTATTTATAATTTTGTACTCGTGTTGAGAGACAGAAATACAAATATGAATTAACAAATGATCCTTGTTTATAAAAGAAATTATATTTAATTATTGAAGATAATAGATTCATGAATCAGACATTAGTCTAATGAAAGTATCGCTGTCAAACTTTTTAAGAGTACTGTAGAACGATGACAAGAATTCTGATTTCTGAGTGATTTCTAACATGTAACCAAAATCTCGCAAGATCTAATATCGGAAGCGATAAAAATTTTAAATACCCATTACAAACTTACAACTCGTTTTTTGATAATTATTTAGAATTTGTTATTCATCGATCGAATTGAACGTGTCGGTATTCGGCTGTTTTGTTAGACGGTTTGATTTGAACTATACATGTAGTCGAAACTTGCCGAAAACATGGCCGAATCCTTTGGAGTAAATTTATATCCTTTTTCCTGCTCTAATCTATGTTTATAATATAATAATAATTCCTTTAAAATTGTATGATTGTAACTACTACTAGCTTTTTGTGCGCCTCCAGCTGCTGAAAAAAGCAAGTATCCAATAGGTATTCCCTTATTCTGTTCGTCCAATACTAGTAGAACAAATAATAATATTTTTATTTGAAATACCAAAAGTTCCGTCCAGATGCAGAATTTTATTATGGCCAAATTCCCATGCTAATTCTCGCTGTTCTTTAGTAGCTAAAACCAATATAAACCGATCATTTAATTCTTTTCATGGTTTATAATAAATTGTTGCTTCCATCATTTCATTATCTTTACTATTTGGTCCAAATAATTGGTTTATATTAATTTCTTCAGCTTTTCGCTTATCAATTCCCCAAAAATCTTTTATCATTGAATTATGAATATTTATAATATCTTGATTTGGTAATAAATACTTTCATTATCAATTAAAACTTTTCCCCCTAAATGTCTGTTTACATAGTCCATGTTATCATCAAAGATATGAGAAGGGTTTTTCGTGTTTTTGCTTCTCCTAAGTTAGACTTTTCGTGTTTAAACTCATATCACTTACACAGCAGCATTGTAAAACATAAATTCCTTTAGCTTTATCACTATAACGTGTTTTCCATTTATGTTCAGGTAGAATATTTTCTAATATAAGGTTATATTGTTGTAAAAAAAACTATGGCATTTTCTTGCGTTTTATTACTCCATTGTAAGTTAATAAAGTTTGAAACTGGTAAACTATTAAGATGTTCTTATTGCTTTTGAGTTAATATTAAATGTGAACACGTTTAGTGTTTAACGCGTTTAAAAAAAAACTAAAAAAAATGACTATCAACTGTATCAACTGTCCGAACTGAATAAGGAGTGAGTTGGTGATCGGCTGTGTAACATGTGTACAACCGAATAATTAATAAATACCTTGTGAATGCAAACTGAAATCGTATGAATCACTTTTAATTTTATAAACTTTTTTTTTTACAATGCTTATATCATTTATATCATTATATCATATTTCGTGTCACAAATTAAGAGTTTATAAAGATCATTCACGATGTATTCAGAAAAGTATATAAAGTATATATATCTTAGACTTCTCTCAAACTTTTCTTAAACTTTCACAAATTAAATTTTCTTAAAACTTTTCTGAAAAAATTACGGGAAAAAAAATGATGTTGTCGCTTAATTGTTTGATTCTAGGACATATGAAGATGAAGGAAAATCGTTGGCTCTTCTTGTTGGGTAAGAATAGGAATTATTGAAGCTAAGACAAAATACGGGCAAAGGCGAATGAATGACTTATCTTTTTTTCTGGTTCTAGATCTGGAAAAACCCGTTCTCTATATGAGCTACTTTGTAAAACATTTGGAATTTACATTTCATTGAGTGCCGGAAATGGTTCCAAAAACTTGGGATCTCAAGACATGGACATTTCTATTCGTGAATTAGGCCGATACTTAACTGCAAATGACCCTGAAATGAACACTATCTATGCACTTAAATTCACTTGTGCCATTTTTCTTGGCCGATTATTCATTTTAAACAAACTTTAATCAAGATTACAATCGCAATTTTACACCAAAGCAATGGCTTCTGATGCAACTCTTGCCAATACAAATTAGTGGGGAAGACTTCTGGATTGGCATTTCACGTATTTTTCGCGAATTAAGACTAGAAGATCAGGATGGACTCATTAATACATTTGTTAAGAAATTCCAAACCTTGATCCCTAAGCAAGAGAAGTTACCAATCGTGATTGATGAATCACAAGTGGCCATCAATAAGCACGAGAAACATTTTTCCACAACAATTGCAAACGGTCCATTACGACCATTCTTTGCTATCCTGCTTCAGGCAGTACTCAGACTCAGCACGGAGAAGTTATGTCTTGTACTATCAGGAACAGGAATGAGTTTTTATGATAATCTCACGAATCATAATAATGTCCCTGCTATCGCTAAATCTGATGGTGCCACATATAAGAATTTTTTCAGTATACATGATGGATTTTATAAATGTGATGAAATGAGTAAGTTTATTCAATGTTTCTTACCACTATGACGAACTGATAAGATCCACATATAATATTTTTCGGAGGCGCCGACGATTTATAATACAGTTTATGGAATCTGCTCTATTAGACTCATCTTTAATGTCCCAGAAATATGAATCAAATTGTGAATAATTGGCAAGTTAGAGCAAAAAATTCCATAATTGAATATTTTATGGAATCATGTTTTCCTCGTTTACATGAGAAAAAAGAAGCATGGAACAAAGTGCTGGATATCGTGATTCTTAGCATGTTTTCTCGTGATACAAAGATAATTAGAGGAGGCAGAGTTTTAGAAATGGTTCAGTATGGATTTGCCCAGCTTTGTAGTTTTAAACGTCTGGCAGATCTAAATACACTTCAAAAGGATGCCATTACAGTACAAATAGCAGAGCCGGTTCCCATCCTGGCATTTAGAGAATATATAAGAAAGCATCCTGAAGTATTTGAGACTAAGGTTGGTTGCCGTAAGTAACGATTATTATATATCAATATACAACCTTTAGTGATTGTAATATTATAAACGTAAGCTGTAAATTGGCTGTAAATACTACACCATTGTGGTTAGCTAAAAGATGGTAATTCTGATTTACAACCGTTATATTTACTTGACTTTTGGTTACGGAGACCAACACTATTTGAGACCTGGTTATATCAAAATCTATCTTCAGTTCATTATAATGCATCATGTGCAGGTTTTCTTTTTAAGCCCTGCTTGACCATTCCGCTTGCAGAATTATTTAATGCGAAAAGTTGTAAGGAACATGATCTTTTACCAATATAGAGAATATTGATAAGCTGAATTTACTCTCTTATGAAGCAACTATTCGTAACTTTGATGACCGTAACTCGGCCATATTTAGTTCAAATGGTACTATGAAGGATGGATTCAATCTGCCTGCGTTTCTCAATAATCCTACTACTGCTTTCTTTATGCCGGAAAAAGAAGCTGGCCCAGATTTGGTGTGCATTGTTGAGTTCCATACTCCAAATGGCATTGTCGAGGTTCCCCTTTTTCTTCAGGCAAAACTAGTGAAAGACCCACCCGGTGACACAGGAGGTACAACAGATCCGTACCATTTCTATTCTCATGGAAATAAACGAACTGAGTTGAAAGAGAAGCTAAGAGGTGAAATGCTTGATTGCTTAGAATCAAAGTATTGTAAGGCACATGAGCTCTCGTGGATCCGTTTTCTTGTAGTTTTTCCTGCTGAAACTAAACAAAGAACGGTAGCTTCTTATTATAATTATTCAAAAGGTATTGAATCTCTATTGGTCAAGTTTCTTATTATTTGTTGATCTTAATCAATTCTTTGGTTTATTAATTTTTTTTTTAGCAAATGAACTATTTATTGTAATCGATCCTTCTAATGCCGAACTTTTCTTTTCAAGTTTTGGTCATAATGTGTTGAAAGAATTGAAACGTATAGCAGACAATGATAAGCTGGAGTCGGAGGTAAGGTATCATAAAAGTTTATTGATTAATTGTGGTCTTTCCTTTTGTTAAGTGGTACTTGTTTCCTCTTTTAGCGAGCAACTAAAAAGATTAAAACTAGCGATTAAGTTACAAATCATTTTTTAACAAACTGTTAAAGTTAATACAAGTGGTAAATCAATGTTAAGAGATAGTCTAAACTTAAAAAAAATTACGCATGTGCATGGACTTAATGATGATATAGAATAAAATTTTAATATATCATTCAGATCGCTATACAATGGTTTACCTGTATATACTGCGGATATTACAATGATACCAATAACTAGTTTAGGTTATAAAGAAACCGTGACATTTTGTCACGATGTACGTAAAAATTGTAAATGTTGTAACGTGCAAAAAATAAATATATAAGTTCGGATCACTGCGTGATACATGTGAAAAGTTTTCTCGGATAGTAGTTTGATTGTGACATTTTGTTACGGTCTTTCATTTAACCTAAATTTTCATAAAAAATCACGTGCACGTGAACAATTGTTTACGATTTTGAACAAATTTCGCGTCACGTAAAGTTTGTTGAATTCGTTAATTATTTTGTCCTTTTCTCGCTAATTTAATAAGTTCATGTAATTAAGATTTAAAACCATTCGGATTTATTCAAATTGTACGATAGAAGAAATCGATTATACTTAGAAAAGAAGATGACGTCATTATGATCTACGTGATGCACAGATGTAAAATTTTAATCAAAAAAAATTTTTTCCCATACGCTCTATAAATACTTCATTACTTTATTTCAAAAAACACCGTTAATTAACTTAACGGAAAAAATTAAATTATTTTTTTTAAAAAAAAAAACAAAAACAAAATCTCTCTTTCGAAATATTTGGTTGGGTAAGTAAACTAAATAAAGGAAGAGATTTTAGTACAACTTAATGTAAATTCGTGATAATTGATACACTGGAATGTGAATCCTCTTTCTAATTATATTTGTTTGATTAGTTATGGCTGATTCAATAGAGAGCGAAGGATACTCTATTAAACCTCAAAAACATACACCAGCTTTAGATACATCAGAATGGCCTTTGCTCTTAAAAGTATGCGATTAAGCGAGCTCAAGTTTATTTTCTCTTCTCTGTAACATTAGGGAATAATTATTTACTAATTCGCGAAAAATCTTGTAGAATTATGATAAGCTTCATGTTCGTACAGGTCATTATACACCCGTCACTCATGGATGTTCACCACTTAAGCGTGCAATAATTGATTATATTAAGTTTGTTATCATTCGTGAAATTTTTCATTCTTTTTTGTTTATACAAATCGTTCAGACTAGATTGATAATTAACAATCATTAGATATGGAATAATCAATCTTGATAAACCCGCAAATCCTTCATCTCATGAAGTCGTGGCATGGGTACGGCGTATCCTTGAAGTTGAAAAGACAGGTCATAGCGGTACCTTAGATCCTAAAGTAACAGGCTGCTTGATAGTTTGTGTAGATCGGGCGACTCGTTTAGTTAAATCACAGCAAAGTGCAGGTAATTGTTAGTGAACTAATTTTCGAAATAGACATAAGGTAAACGTATTTGAACCTTATATAAAATAGGAAAGGAGTATGTGTGCGTAATTCGATTTCACGATGCTCTTGAATCTGCCAAGAAGTTTACACAAGGCTTAGAAACACTCACAGGGGCTCTCTTCCAACGACCTCCTTTAATTTCTGCTGTAAAACGTCAATTGCGTATCCGTACCGTTCATGAAACAAAGATGATTGAATTCGATGAAAATCGACACTTGGGATTGTTTTGGGTAAGCTGCGAAGCAGGAACTTATATCCGAACATTATGTGTGCATCTGGGGTTGATTCTTGGAGTTGGAGCTCATATGGCAGAACTTCGACGCGTTCGTTCTGGTGCATTGTCTGAGAATGTGAGTGTCACATCAAATTTAGTTCTTGTATTTCTTGTTAATAAGATAATTGATTTACATATTTCCTTTAAATTATAGGATGATATTGTAACAATGCATGATGTTTTGGATGCCAAATGGGTATACAAAAATACAAGAGACGGTAATAAATTTATGACTTCCAACTGTATCCAATTATCCATTTTAATAATTTAATTTAATATTATGTTTCCATTTCTTTATTAGAAACATATCTTCGAAGAGTTATTCGTCCTCTTGAATCTCTTCTCACGACATATAAGAGAATTGTTGTCAAAGATAGTGCCGTCAACGCCATTTGTTATGGTGCTAAACTAATGATACCAGGTCTGCTTCGATATGAGGATGGTATTGAGTTAAATGAAGAGATTGTTCTTATGACTACAAAAGGTGAAGCTATTGCTCTAGGTATAGCATTAATGACCACTGCAGTTATGAGTTCTGTAGATCACGGTATGTATGTTTGTTTATTCGCATATAATTAACATAAAATCAAAATTGAAATCAATATTACTAATTATTATTTTATAGGAGTTGTCGCAAAAATAAAAAGAGTGATTATGGAGCGTGATACATATCCAAGGGCATGGGGATTAGGGCCCAAGGTTATTGATAGGAACTATATAATTCATTCTTGATAAACTTTTGTGGACTTTTAAAATTAATTCAATAACTTGATTAATAGGCTATGGAAAAGAAGAAACTAATTTCCGAAGGAAAATTAGACAAATATGGTCGCGTAAATGATAACACCCCTAATTCTTGGAAAACTTCATTTGTAGATCTCAGTGCAGTTGGTACTAAGGGCGATCCCGGTACATCATCATCGGCCACAGTTCCACCTGCCAATTTAGTTACTGCTGTACCGACTGCACCACCAGTTACATCAGCTCAATCAACGGAAGATCAGGAAGAAGGAACAAGTTTGGCTAAAAAGGTACTTTTCTTTCTAAAGAAAAAGAAAATATCTCAACAATTATCGTTAACGTTTTTATACAAATGTAGAGGAAAATCGAAGAAGATTCCGATATTCCTACAGGAGAGTCAAAATCATCAAAGAAAGAAAAGAAGGCAAAGAAGGTCAAGATTAAAGAGATGTCTACACAAAAGGTAATTTAAAAATTTTTTCATATGTTAAGCTTATTTATTTGAAATATTTGCTTATTTGCTTGTACTTCATTACAACAGAAAATGTCAGACGATGAAAAAGTTATTGATGCTGAAGAATCATCAAAGGAAAAGCATCTGAAAAAGAAACTTAAGAAAGAAAAAAAGTCTGACGTATCCGAACATGAAACTACAATAACTGTTGAAGGAGAAAAGAAGGAAAAGAAAAAAAAATCAAAGAAAGATAAAAAAGAAAAGAAATCAAAATCTTCGTAATTAATAATTATTTTGGGAAATCTTCTAACAGCCGGAATTATATCAGTCGGCTAAGTCATTATAGGACAAGTCTAGAATATTTAAAAATGATATTTATGCCTTTTTAGATTTACTTTTATTGAAGAAATATTTTTCATTTTAAATTAATAAAAGTCGAACCACGTGACTTGGTCAATTATTATTACTGATTGGTTAAAAGATTAGTGGACAGTTTAAATAGATTTCTCGAAAATAAAAAATTAACGAGAAATATTTTTTTTTTACAATGTCTAATATGAATAATGATCAAAAAATAGTTCCAAAGCGTGATTTGAGTGATGATGCAGAAGCTATGATCGAAGACAATGATGATATAACTCAACCTGATACAAAAAGAATTCGTGTCGGAACTTCGGCTAATAGCTCTAGCGATCTCTACCTAGACACTGTACGTTAACTACTATACAAACAAAACAAGTTGTCATATTGCTGCAATATTTCTTCAACTTTTATTATTTTTTTTAGATAAACCGTCATATGTTGGACTTTGATTTCGAAAAGGTCTGCTCAGTTTCTTTATCAAACTTAAATGTATATGCGTGTTTGGTGTGTGGTAAATACTTCCAAGGTAAAAGTTTGTTAGGATATATATTATTTTGCAGATACACAAATTCATGCTAAATTCTTATTGATATATATATAATATATTTCGTATTTATTGTCCTTACTAGGACGAGGACGTCAATCTCACGCGTACTTCCATAGCTTACATGAGGATCACCATGTTTTCATTAATTTACATACCCTTAAGGTATGAATTTGATTGAATTAGATATTCAACTTAATATTAATATCAATTGTTAAATCTCAATAGGTATATGTTTTACCTGATGGATATGAAGTCAAGGATCCATCATTGAATGATATTAGAGTAAGAATTCAACTTTATTTATTTCTTTTTTTATCCGACTTTTAATTTAATTTGATTTAATTATAGTATGTACTTCATCCAACCTTTACAAAAGAACAAGTCGCGAATTTGGATCAAAATATAAGACAATCATACGATTTAAATAATAAAAAATACTTGCCAGGTAACAGCTGGGTAAATGATTCGGGAGATTTTTTTTTACTTTATGATATTCAATATAGTCTAGATGATCATAACATTGAATTGTCTATGCCATATAGGTTTTGTAGGCCTCAATAATGTAAAAGCTAATGATTATGTTAATGTCATAATACAAGCGCTGGCACACATTCCACCGCTTCGGGATTACTTCATCTTACAAAATCTCGAAACTAGATCTCAATTAGGTATAATACGATATTGTTAAAGTTGAGATTTTAAATTTTCCAATCTAAATTCTTTAACGCTTTACACGAAGTGCAAAGATTCAGTACTCTGGTTAGAAAAATTTGGAATCCTAAGGCATTCAAAGGCCAAGTCAGTCCACACGAGTTACTTCAGGAAATTGTTAACGCAAGTAACAAAAAATTCAAACTTTCTGAACAAAGTGATCCTCTTGAATTTCTGTCTTGGTTTTTGAATACATTACACAAGGATTTGGGTGGAATCAAGAAACAAAATTCAAGTATGTTGGTTTTTCGTATATTATGATTTGAACGAGTTATCTCTTATTAACGTTATTATATTGTTAATATTAGGCATAATTCATAGAATATTTCAAGGAGAAGTTAAAGTTGAAGAACAGTCGCTTATTACAAAAGAAAATGCCGATGAAGAAGATCGACTATTATTTGATGTTGACAGGGGTAAAACTTTTTATTTCGCATTTCATAATAACTTAATTATATATTGTATTTTTTTTGATATAAACATTGTCTTTAAATAGAAATTTCGGTCAAAAAATTCCCTTTTCTTTTTTTGACATTGGATTTACCTGCGCCTCCTTTATTTAAGGATGAAGTTGAAAAGAATATTATTCCTCAAGTAAGATCACAATAGTTATATCGTATAACAAAAATAATTATATAATACATCTTTCTTTAGGTTGCCTTGACAACGATACTCGCTAAATATGACGGTCGTGCTGCTCATGAGTCGGCCGGAACTTTGAAAAGGTTTCAATTGACTCGATTACCAAATTATATCATTTTTCATATCAAACGTTTTACTAAGAACAATTGGTCTGAAGAGAAAAATCCTACTATTGTCAACTTCCCAATCAAAAATATCGATATGAGCGAATGTAAGATATATTGTTCTTATTGTGAAAAGTTCAACTCAATGTTTCTATATTCACTTCATTAATTATTTCTCCTAAATGAATTAATATAGATCTTGAAAATCCAGATGAAGAAAAATTTAATACTCATTATGATTTAATTGCGAACATTTGTCACGAAGGTAAGCCGGGTAAAGGTAATGGAATTTATAAAGTTCATGTTCAACATCGTGGAAAAGATCAATGGTATCAAATCCAAGATTTAATTGTCGAAGAAATTAACGCACAAATGATCTTTTTATCCGAAAGTTATATTCAGGTAACATCCAAATTCAACTATATTTTATTCGTACAAGAGATTCTCATCATAAAATCATTCTACTTTTATCTTTTTTAGATATGGGAAAGAAAACAACAGGACTTATATTAAAAAAATAAATAAATAAATAAAAATAAAAAATTTTTGTATCAAAGATAGGTTTATTGATGTCAATAAAGGAATTTTTATCATTTTTATTTTTTATAATTTACTATTCAAAATTGATCCCATGCAAGTCACGTGCATCACGTGATTTAACAACTAAGCAACATTTGGATTTCCTTATAAAAGCTGCCTCTTCAATTTCAATAAATCATCTCACGCTTTTTTTTATTCTGATCACGGTGAAATTAATAACATGAATCATCAAAGAGGTCCACGCCCAGTTGCACCTTCGGGTTATCCTAACCAATATTCAACAAATGCTTTTGTTCTCACACCAGGAGTACATCCTCAGTACCAACATCGTCCAGCTTCATTCCCTTACGGACAATCTCAGGTTATTTTCACAACGAAAAAAATAAACTGCGTTAGCTAATATCCGCAGAGTTTGCCCGAGTTGATATATCAAAGCTGTCAAAGCTCAGCTTTCCCATTTATGGTTTGCACCTGAAGCTCTCGGGTTTATGCTTAGAATATATCAAACTTTGGTGTAACGTACTTCTGCGTGCATATCACTATTAACTATGAAAACAAATTCATTTTTTTGAGCCAAGAAATGTTTAATTCCCTTCAATTTTCCTTTTAGTATATTCAACCACATGCACAAATGCAAACATCGCAAAGAATAACAATGGCAACCGCAAACCAACAGCATTTAATTCAACAACATGCTGGTCCTTCGGCAGCGACACAGGGGCCAATGATAATAAGAAAACGCAATCCTGAACCTATGCTGAATAGCGGTATGCAACAAGCGAAGTAAGTTTATCATTGGAAAAATAATTTTTATACGAATTCGCGTATTTTTCTTTGATTGCTTTATAAAAATTATTAATTTTTCCGATTAAAATAGGAAAAAAAGAGCACTTGACCGAAACATACCGGAGAAAGTATGAATTTTTTAATAATTATAGATAATACATATTTATTTTGCTTTTAAAAGCGATCTTATAATAAAGTATTTATGTTTGTTCCCTTATTATAATAGCTTGATACACTCGTACCCGAGTCTCTTTTATATACGGAACTTCAAAATTTTGAAAAGAGGCTAGACGCGACAATTATGAGAAAACGCCTTGAAGTACAAGAGACAATTAATAAACCAATGAAGGTGATCCATTGTTATTTTATTCTTTGTTTCTAAATGTGATAGAAGTGAGGATTAACTGAAATAACTGAATATAGATTAAACGCACACTACGAGTCTTTATCTCCAACACAGCAGTTAATCAAAATCCTCAGAGAGATAGTGAAAGTAATGACATTGGATTTGGAGACACAAATGTTCCAGCTTGGATATTGAAAATTGAGGGAAGACTACTTGATGTAAGTGAAATTTTTTAAATTCTTATTTAATTGTCAAAATTACTGACTAATTTTATTGTTATAAAAATGTCAAAAACTTAGCCATCAAATTCATCCAAGACTAACAAAATTCCGTCTCGAAAATTTTCTACTTTTTTTATTTCTATTATTGTTGACTTGGATAGAGACCCTGAAATGTATCCAGATGGAAATACGATTGAGGCAAGGAATCATAATTGGTTATAACCTTTTGGTTTATAGTTAAATTAAATGTCTAATTGATAATTTATAACAGTGGAATAAGACCAATAATACTGAAGGAGTTGATGGATTCGAGATTAAGCGAAAGGGAGATACCAATGTTAAATGTAAAATATTTTTAAATTTAGATAAACAACCCCCAAGATATAAATTGTCTGAAGACTTGGCATCATTGCTGGGAATAAAAGAAGAAACAAAAACTGGGGTTATTTTGGCATTATGGCAATATATCAAGGTTATTTGTCTAATTGGTTTGAGCCATCAGCCTATACATGCTCGGCTGGCTGATGGTCTGTCTTGGGTTCAACTTAAAGACCTTTTGAATTCATGAGATGAGTAGATTAATTTTTATTTTATTCTTATAGCATCATAATTTACAAGACAATATTGAAGACAAAAGATTCATTAATAATGATGCACGTTTAGAATCAGTATGTTTAATTTTATTATTATTATTATTATTTTCTTATTCACAATATATTCAATATTAATAAAATTTTCTTCTAGCTTTTTAATTGTCCCCGAATGGCTTTTCCACAAATACCGGAATTAATTAATATGCATTTACAACCAATTGACCCTATAACCATTGATTATACAATTCGGTATATAAATTTATCTCTTTTTTGAATTATAACATTTTAACACCATCAACTTAATGAATTAATTGTTTCCCCAAATTTTAGAGTCGACAAAGAATTTCACCAATCAAGATATGCTTACGACATTGAAGTTGAAGTTGATGATCCTAACAAGTTGAGACTTCTTTCTGTTTTTAATAATAATGCGAGCCAAAGAGAAGTACAGAATTTGGATGACAAGGTTTGCTTTCTTAAAATAACTTGTATTTATTTTAATCAAAAAATTGACACGGGTTTATTAAATATTAGATTGTCCAATGTGTACAAAGTATAAATAATTCGAAAACAAAGCGCGACTTTTTATTAAATTTCGCGAAATCACCCGTTGAATTTATTAATAAATGGGTTGCAAGTCAAAGTCGAGATTTAGAAGTAATTAGATTTATATGTTTGATTCCTTTTATGATATATAATAAATACTTACATTACCTTATATATAGGTCATATTAGGGGAAAGTCACGTCAATCTTGAAGAACAGAGAAGATCCGAATTTTACAAACAAAGTTGGGTCAATGAGGCTGTATTCCATTACGCTACTGCACAGACTCAGAGAAAAATGCATGAATTATTAGGATCAAGTAGCAATATTAGAAATGATCAGAGAAGATAAGAAATAGCTATTGTTCAAAAAAAAAAATCCAATTTTATCAAAATATTTTCTGTAATACAATTTGTTTACTGCGGCCATGTTTATGTTTAATACAAAATCATTCAGAACGTATCACATTACACAAGAAAATTGGAAGAATAAAGAACATAAAAAAAAATGAATGCCAACGTTTAAATCTTACTAAAAAAAACCAATATATATGCGAAAGTAAAATAAGGTAATGTACGTAATGTAAAGTAAAATAACAAACCAACATGCTGTGAAACCATCCTAATTAAACTTATTATGTTAATGTTTTATTTCCCGCTTTAAATATAAGTAACCTCGCTCTTTTTCGAGTTTACAGTTGCACATTTGGATATTGTTCATTTTATCCAAAGTTCCACTACAAGAAGTACAAGAAATAATTAAAAATTTCGAATTAATTTTTTATTTATATTTATTTTCTTTTTTTTTCTTTTTTTATTTTCAAACACTCTTCTTTCTGGTTAACGATTTTTTAAAAAATTCTCTCTTTTTTTTTCATTTTCCTTCTTAGATTTATACTCTCCTTTCCTCCTTACCTCAAAATTGACCCGTTATTAATTTAACAATAGACTTTTTCTTTTAATATCATTACGCCTTTGTTAGATAGGTTTAAAACGTTTTGTAACACTTTTTATTAGCTTGACGTATTTTGCCATCATCAGTCTAACAATAATCCAGTCTGAAGGAAACCTTAATAAAAAAATTATTAAAACGTTATTTCAGTTTTCCCCTCCCAATTTTTGAAAATTATATTAAATTTAAATTAATAACCATGTCAATAATTAAAAAGATTAAATCTCAATATGAAATGTGGAAAGTAACGAAATATACTAAACGAAGGTCTACTATGACACCAGAATTTGAACAAAAGGATCCCGATTTTTACAAGCAAAACTATGTTAATGGGGTTTATTTAAATTATGCTAGTCCTGATTCACCAACTTCTTCAAAAAGGGATAGTAGAGGCAGTGTAAAAAGACATAGTAAATCTCAAAAAATCATTAGGTGTAGTGAAACTTATAATTCATGCTGATCAACTAACTTAAAGGCTTCTACGTGTTAAGAGAGAACAAATCATTTAACCGAAGGGGAATAATGCTTCGTATTGTAATAAGGTAAAAAACGGACACTTTTTTATGTTTATTCTTCAGAATCATTAATGAAATATTATTAATATAATTCCTTAGGATCATTTACGATGCGAGCAGAATCCCTTTGTTATCATTTAAATTCATCCATTCCTTTCTTCAAATAAAGCAATTCAATTTATTGATCGATATTGCTTTTTATCTCCGTTATTCTTCTTTTAACATATTCTCCTCTCTTTTGGTTTTCCTCTTAGCCTTCTTTTATTTAAAGATTTTATGATTTTTATGATTTTCGCCACGAAGTGTTTTTTTTATTTTATTTTATTTTTTTTATTTTAATGTATTTTTATCATGAGCATTTAATTACTGCATTTAATTTTCATTTTTCATCGGTTTTAACTGCACAAACTGGGCTATTCATTTTGTTTCTTATCATTTTATTAGTAACAGTATATTCCACTTACTATGGAATAAAATTTTATGACGGATTTGGGTTTAGATCATTAAATTAGTGTCATAAAAAAAAATAATTTAACCTTATATAGTTTTGGAGAAAAAGGGTTTTATGTATATATTTATACAATATATATTATTAAAGTTATCTAATTCACGAGCTGTTTTTCAAGTTTAACGTTTTTTTAATGTTTCTGATTACTGAACAATAAATAATAGTAAATAAATTAAAGGCACATGAATGGAAATAAATAAAAAAATAAACAATGACCTTTTATTATTATTGCGTAATGATAAATCAAGAATCAGAAAAGCCCTATAGCCCTATACAATCTATATATCCGTAATCTAAAACTTTCTAAGTTAGTCATTCAACTATTGGCATTCGATCCATTTATCTATTGGTCAGCCCAAGCCATTAATAAATCTAACTTATAACTATATATCATCAAATTTCCTTCCGTCAAATTTTCTCCCATAGAATTCCTTCCATAAATTACAAACGTCCAAACCATCACCACCCAGACATCCATTCTACCCTTTCCATTTACAAAGAATAACCTAAAAAAAAAGTAGAAGAACCTCAATTATTGTTACTATTAAAATTTTTGAAGAAAGAGATAAAATATATACTCATAGTAAAGAAAGATATGTACATAAGAACGTGAAAATTCGTTTCTTATTAGGAGGTTAAAGTTTTTCCTAGACAATCGAGAAATAACACGTGCTTTTAATAAGGCTACACGATTTACTGTAGATAGAAAACTTACTGGTAAATTCACACTATATATGGTAGTGAAACTGCTAATGTTTAACTTTATCACTTTCTAACTTGTATCACTTGACTAGATCCGCGATTAAGTAGTAACCCATGTGGGTAATTTAAATTTTTACACAAGTTCGGAAATTTTTTTTTTCCTTTTTTTAAAATTTATGAAAATTGTATTAATCATTGATATCATAAACATTTGATTCTTTTTAATATAAGAATTTTTAAAAAAATGGATATAGCATTAGATTTCACAGATGAATATATTTTTGATGATTTATACGCGCGTTTTTTTCCATTAGTTCAAGCCAATTCCCTCTCTGGCACGAATGGAACACAAATCCTACATGTATCCTATCTTTCCCGCGATAATATTTATAGACAATTTATTTCATTATTTATTATTACAATGTTTTTTGCATACTTTTTTTATTTTTTCTTTTCAACTTTATCATATATTTTCGTATTTGATAAAGAATTAATGAAACATCCAAAATTTTTGAAAAATCAAATAGCGAAAGAAATAAAATTATCTGCATTTGGGTTTCCTATTACTAGTATTGTTACTGTCCCATGGTTTCTCGGTGAAGTTAGAGGTTATTCTGCTTTATATGATGATATTAATCAATATGGATTGTTATATGCAGTATTCTCTATATTTGGGTTTTTGTTCTTTACTGATATGTGTATTTATTGGATTCATCGATGGCTGCATCATCCACTCATTTATAAACACCTGCATAAGGTATTATTTCTTTAAAAATTTTTATTAATATTATTCATAATTAAGTTAATTTAACTTGTACCATTTTTGACGTAAATTTATTTAGGCTCATCATCGTTGGATCAGTAAGTTTTTATTTTAACGTTTTATTTATTTATTTTTTTTCTGAACGATTTTAAACTAAATTTATTTATTTGCTTTTCAATTATAGTTCCAACACCTTTCTCATCTCATGCATTTCATCCATTAGATGGATACCTTCAATCTGTTCCATATCATATTTTCGTCTATTTGTTTCCTTTACATAAATTTCTTTATATAAGTTTGTTCATTTTTGTAAATCTTTGGACGATTATGATTCATGATGGTAACGTTTATATATATTTATTTATCTATATACATCTAAAAAAAAATTCTCACTCTTTTTTGATTATAGGCGAATTTCTTTCAACAGGAACATTTGTTAATGGTGCGGCTCATCACGTTCTTCATCATTTATATTTTAACTATAACTACGGTCAATATTTTACTATTTGGGATAAGATTGGTGGAAGCTATAGAAAACCTGGTGTTGAACAATTTGATATTAAGAAAAAGAAAGATCAAAATATTTGGGAAAAGCAAGCTACAGAAGTTGACTCATTTGATGAAAATGGAAAAGAAAAGAAAGCTTAAAATTTTAAAATTTTTCAATTAAAAAAAGGATATAGATTTTTTTTTTTTTAAATGTTGAATGTTATTTATTATAAAAATTCAAAAATAAATTTCAATACTCTAATTATTATTATTTATTATTATTTTTTTTTATTGAATATATATTATACTTTTTTTTATAAAATCATAATATATATCTACCTACCTGTAAACTTTAGTTATCAAATAATATTTATTACCTTTTTATCTTTAGTACTTTTAGATTTCCAATTCTTGAGCTTAACAACATCAGAACTTCCATAAAAAAAGTCAAACAACCAAAATACATTCTTCTCGATTAAGGAAAAAATTTGTCTCAAAAAAATTTTGATTACAAAATATACAAACCATAATATTCATTATATTTTAATTACAAAAGAATTGAATTGATAACCCTTTGATTTCGATTTCTGAATAAAAACATTCTTAACGACCACGACCACGACCGCGGGTACCACGTCCACGTCCTCGTCCACGTCCACGTCCAACACCAACAGCTATGTAATTCAAAATAATATTGTTAGTTTTAATTTTAATATAATCTCATATACCATAACCAAAGAACCATAAAACAATTTCCTTAAAACAAAAAAAGATTTAAAGTAAAAGGGTCCTCAAAAAATAAACATACCTTCTTTTTTCTTGGCCTTGGCTTTTGGTGTATCATCAACTAGCAATGTGTCTAATGGAAGTGAATCCGGTAAAATATAATATCTAACGTTATTCCCTCTAATACTTAAAGAATCTAAATTTACGGGATCTTTGTTTTTTACAGTCATTTTGACTGTTTTAAGATGAGTATTCATACTCATATCAACACCTAATTAAATAGAATAATTTAAAATTAAGAAAGATTTTTTTTTTAAAAAAAAAAATTGGAATATTATTTTATAAACAAAGAAAATACCAGTAATTGTTCCATGAACTATTGTCCCATTTTTTAATTCTATAGTTACAGTTTCATTATTCAGTTTCATTAAAAATCTAATATGAAAAAAAGTAATTTATAGGTTTAAATTAAATAAAATAGAAATTTTATATTACTGAGATTTTCTTTTTTTTCTCTCTTTTATTTTATCCTTTATCCAAAAATAAATAAATAAATAAATAAATAAATAATAAATAATAAAATTTACAAACCTTACGAGTTTCATGGTGAATTACTTTAATGGTGTCAACGTTGTTTTTACTTTATTTATTTCGATACAAAGAAACGAGAGTTTTTACAGAGATATAATTGCTTTTTTGATCGGTAAATATTCCAAGAAATTAGTCAAATTACGGATTACGGTCATGTGCTAATTTTAATCACATGAGATTATTAGTGTATATGTGATGTCGCTCCAAAGTTTGACTCATCTCAACAAATCGGATTACTATTTTAATCTTTCCCAATATGCAAGTAGCGCTCCGTAATTAAGAACTGTCAAACACTTTAGAACTTTTAATTAGCCCTCAATATTTGCCTCAAAAGTTTACTCCCACTGCACGAAAATCTAATAAGAATTTTCGTCGAAGAATGAAGTCACTCCAGATTCCCAGTCTCACACCTTTGATTATTGTAGGGATTTTCACATTAAAAGTATAATGTTCGGATCTCGCAACCGAAATTTCACATTTATTACATTCTAGTGACAAATTGTCCCAATACGACCCAGCTATAGAGAAACGGTCCGGCTTAATAGTGAATTATGTTATTTTCGTTTATTGTAAGATTAGACATGATCGATTTTTTTATTATTTAAACTTATTATACCTCATTCCTATCACCGGAAGAAGATTGCCTTAGGCGGCTTATTTTAGTTTCGATATATATTCTATTTAGTTATATAATTACCTGTAATTTGTACTGAGATTTGTGTTCTTTCAATATATAAAGACTAAAAATTTTCTTTTTTGGCAAATTTTTTGAAATATAACGATAATAAAGAAAAGTAATAAGAGAATATTGTAAATAATAAAGGATTTACCTATATGGTTATGAAGTTACATTAATGATTTTGTTGAAAGTCTTTTCTTTTATATAATTACATAGTTTTAACGGAATGAAAGAGTATGAAATAGTATGGATATTAGTAATAAGCCAAAGAATTATAATTGAATCATTTTCGTATCCATCTTTTATCTAAATCATCTATAATAAAAATATATTCTTCTGTCAACTATTCTATATTCGTATTAATTCATTAAAGATAAGTCAATTATAAGCAAAATCCTCGCTCTTATTTAAAAAAGTTCGCGTTCTTTTCAAAAAGCGATAAAAGCGATAACTGGTTAACCATTCTTCTGGTAATAATCATAATATCTGCTACGGCTGAAGGGTATTAATAACTAACTGACATGCCATTCCATTCGTAAAAGATACTCTTGCATCAACTCATGTGAATAAATCAACACATGATCTTTAAAAATCTTATTTTATTCCAGTAGTATAACCTGTTTATTATATGCAGTTCGATATTTGAAAAAACGCATCCCATAATTTCAAAATTTTCAGATTTCATTATAAATATGATCTTATTCACACAATAATCATTACAGATTTTAATCGACTAGGTTTCTAAAGAAGATTATTAAATTAATCGCTTCCTGACAGTTTCCTGACTGGGTTGATTCACAGTTTTTTTTTAAAAAAATTTTTAGCGTTTTAGTGGATTTGGAATGAAAATTATGAGAAAGAAAAAAAAATAAATAACGCTATAATACTCAATAAATTCGCTTCATAACTTACTTCTTAAGTAAAATTGATATATTTAGTTATCTATCAAATGTTTTATTTTACCCATAATACCGCAAAGTCGCTAACGATTGTCTACTAAGCAGCGGTTTGATAAAACATGAAAAATTCTTTTCTCTTCCAATTGTATATATTATATTTGGTTATCGACTATCGCTTCTCAGTAGTTAATCGATCATATTTCAGTAATTCGATCACGGAGATTTTTTTTTTAATATTTTTTTTTTTTAATTTTCAATGTTTTTAACACAAAATTAGTAACGAAATACCTCGTGATAGATTTTTAATAAGGTATTCTGTTATACAAATTTCTTGGCAAATTGCCCAATTCGTAAATTTTCCTATTTAAGTATAGACCTGAATTCTCCATTTTTAATTTAATTTTTTTGTTTATGAAACACAAGTAATCAATTTTTGGATAAATAATTTTTTTACTTGTGGGCTGAAATTTAAATATTTTAGTAAAAATTTCTCAGGAAAAAAAATCAAGATAACTAACAGGATTTCAATTTGTAAGCTAAATTTATATAATAAAAAATATGTATAATAATATCAATCCGCATTATAATCATGTTGACAGAGGAAGAAGCATTGTTCAAAATAACCTTCTAATCCATTTTAATTAAAATAAATAAGAACAATTTTTTCATTTGATAATCATAAAACATAATGACGTCATTTTAATTTAATTTAGAAATCTCAAATGAAATATCATTATACTTAAATATTTTATTGTAGTATGATTGTAATATGAAAGATTTAATAGTAAATTTTTTTTTATTGGATGGTCCCAAAAACTTTGAATAAAAACTTTTTACAAGAGAGATTGTTTCTATTTCCTTTTAAATTTTTTAAAATCAAACCGTTTTAACCAAATTTTTACATATTATTATCAAAAAAGAACAAAGACTTTCCTTTATATTAAATTGTATAGCAAGTTCGATTCCTTTTTTGTCATTAACCTAATGTCGTGAAGAAAACACTGCAGAAATTTTTTTTATAAGGCTGAAAAAAATTTTTTTTTTCTTCTAAAAAGTTTTGAAGGAAAGAAAATGCTCCGAATATTTTTTCCATTAATAAAGTTAAAATTTCCTTTCATTTTTATTTTACTTTTTCTCAAAACCATAAATGAATTTTAAAGATTAAATATTTTTTTTATTATTAAACAAAAAAAGAACGGCCTCCCTTCCTAATTTGGACATAATGTTTAAAAAATTTGAAGATATGCATTAAACTTTTTTTGTACTTTATTATCTGCAGACGTTTTTTTAATGGTTATTTATACATAAATACAAATTTCTCAAAAAAAAATTATTTTTTTTTTTTTCGAATTCTGGTTTTTTTTTTTTACCTTTTAATTTCTTTTATATTCCGAAAAAAAAAATTATCATAAAAAAAAAAAGAAATAATAATAATAATAATAATAATAAATAAACAAACAAATAAAATTAATAATAATTTAAATTTCTCTCTTTTATTTTTATTATTATTTTTTTTTTTTAAAAAAAAAATGGCTACAACAATTATAACCACTATTGATCTCGTATCTTCACCATTAACTGTGGAAACATTAAAATTCCCAATTGAATCAAATTTTCGTAAAGATTTATCAAAAACACAGAACATTTGTAAAAATGTATTGAAGATATTTCAAGAAGTGAAAAATAATAAGGATCTTATTGATATAAGTTTAAATATTATTCATTCCGGGAATGATTTACTTTCGGAAATTCAACAAATTGTTGATGGATCACAAAATTCTTCTGAAATTAAAAAAGAAATTGAAGAATCTCCTGCTTTTCAAAATTATAATAATTGTATATCAAAATTTGAAACTTTTAATCATTCAAATCCAGCTGATGAGGTAATAATATCTTACGTCACTTATTACAACGCATACTTATATAATAATATTTATTAACCCTCTCTCTCTTTCTTTTTCTCTTCTCTTTACCTCATTTAGGTTCGTCGCGACTTAACAAAATTAAATGATGAATTGAAAGTATCAACTGATGAATTACGTGATATATTTATTAAATGGAAATCCGGTCGTGTGGGATGGAATGGAAAGATTAAAAAAAAGATTAAAGCATTTGCTAAGATGGCGAATATTAGGAAATCTGTTACAGCTTATGAAAAAGAAATAAAAATTTGTGAAATTAAATCAGATTTCGTTGAACCACTGGAACCACCTGTTGTTGTTGGAAGTACTATAAAAGGAACTTACGTTTCTTCACTTGTTGCTATAAAAGCGGTTGGAACCTTTGAAAAAAGCGATCCAAAACTTCTTGACCTTAAAAAGGAAATTGATTTATTAAAAAGTTTTAGTAAATGTCATCATATACTTGATGTGTAAGTATAAGAAAAAGTGTGCTTAACAACACATATAAAAAGAATTAATTACTAAAATATTGATATATATATACATATATATATTTTTTAGTTATGGATTTATTCGTCGTGGTACAAATTGTAGTGTTATTTCACGATGGGGAGAATACAATCTTAAAACTTATCTTTCAGAAAATTTAAAACTGGAAATGGTGAAAAAATTAACAATCGCGTATGGAATTGCTGATGCGTTGAGTTTTATTCATAAACAAAATATTTTACATTATGATATTAGAAGGTATGTTTTAATATCAATATATTTTTTTTTCTTTAATTTAATTATTTTATTTATATCCTTTTCTATTTTTTTTTTAGTGAAAACATTTTCTTGGACTCTCAATTAGAAGCAAAACTTTCTAATTTCCGTACCGTTAATGATTCACCAATTTTCATGAAATCAATTACTAAGCAAACAGATTCAAGGTGGACTCCTCCTGAGAAATTTCGAGGTGAAAATTATACTGCTGCTAGTGAAATTTATAGGTAATTATTTATCTTTTTAAAAATAAATCTATATATTTATAATTTAGTAAATTTAACATCTTTTTCTTGTTTTTCTTGTTTAGTTTTTCTTTAGTTCTTTGGGAAATCATTAATCATAAAATACCATATCATGATGATACAAATATTAATCAAATTAAAACCAAAGTTCTTATTGGAATAAATCCACAACCTGAAGCAACTGTTGGTACTCCAATCGAATATCAAAATATAATGAAACAAGGATGGGATTTATCCTCAAAACAACGTCCTAATGTTGATTATATGTGTGATATATTAAAAAGATTAGTAACAATAGAAAAATATTGGCCAGATGAAATATCTAGAGTTACTGATGTTAATGATGTTAAGAATAATTTTCTTTCTCCAAATTCTGCAATTAGAGGTGATGATGCTTCTTCAATTCATACAAATTGTTCAACGGATGGTGATTATATCTCTCCTGCTGGTTTAACTATTACTGCACCAACACATCTTGAAAAACGTAAAGGCCTTGATAAACTTAATCCTTTCCAAAAACAGTTGGATTTTGATGAAGCGATTAATTTACATAATGAAAAAAATTACAATAAAGCATGGAAAATATTTAAAGAAATTGAGAAAAGAAATCAATCTCCAGAAGCAAAATTTTGGGTAGGACTTTATTATCTTAAGGGTTATCATGATAAAGGAAGTAATGGTAAAGCAGATCCAAGAGCAAGTAAATATTTATATCAGGCTGCGAAAGAAGGTCATCCTGATGCTCAATATTGGTACTCTATTTCAATATTAAATTATGGTTTGATAGCTAAAGAACAAAAAGATGAAGAACAATTTAAAGTCGCAAACGATTTTTTACGTAAAGCTGCAGATCAAAATCATTATTATGCTTTGAAAAAATTAGGAAGTATTATAAGGAAAGGAGAATATGGTAATATTAGTAATACCAAACTTGGAAATGATATGATTAGAAGAGCTCGTACTCTAGTTTCTAAATCATCACTTGAAACTGGTGTTAGACCATCATTTGATATCAGACCATCCGATAAATTAGCACGCCATAGTACTGTTAATTAATAGTATATCAAAATATTTGAAATATTTATATTTTTAAAATAATTTTATTATACATTATATTATATATTTAAATTATAACTTTATATATAAAAAAGTCAAAATAAATAAACGAATATCATATTTTTGCATAAAGTACACTTATTATTCAATGATAATGCAATTGTTTAATTAATAATATGATGATATTATTTATTTTAATTTTAAGTGCATAAGAATGATTTCCTGTAATCCTGTTGATCTAACCAAATACAACTAAAAATTTTTAATCGTCAGGCGATCTTGCTAATTTTATTTACACAGTTCCAAGTACATTTAATAAAATTATTTTTTCGAATTCTATAATTAATTTTTTATATTTGATTAATAAATCTTTGTAATTACCGTAAACACATTTAATCACGTTGTAACTTGTTAAATGTTTCACTTAATTTTATTTTTTTTAGGAATACGCGATCCTTCCATTATACAAATTTTTTACAGTAATATCAGTAATATCCCAAGCATTAAATGATTGGTATAATTTGAATTATAATCCTCACTTTGTTATCATATTTCTAATAATATATTTTACGAATTCAAGGATCATGTGAAGAAATTCAGACATTAGTACATTCGATAAAACTCGGTATAATGTACTGTAGTATCTCACTAAATTTCTCTTGGCCGACATTTACGTTATATCTTCAAGGTCATTCAGAAAAATTCTACGAGAAATATAAGTAGAAGATTCATGTTATTTATCAATTCGTATGTACAGTACAATATATTTCTTGTTGATTCGATCAAGCTATATTTTATTAAAAATAGTATGTGAAAACGTGACCGTTTACATTGGTCTAGTATATGAAAAGAAATATTGAATTTACAAATATAAAAATTATATATATATGAGATAATGTTTTTTATAAATAAAGCAAAAGCAAAAAATAAAAATAAAAAAATAAGCAAAATTTTAAAGCAAAGTTGATATCATGTCTTGAACATAATTAAGTGTGTCAAAAACATTATTCATAAATGCTTCTGTATTATTTAAAGTGACACTTTGAGCCCAAGTATGATGTTTCAAGGTGATCAATTTTTGAGTGGAGATTCTGTTGTTAATATCACAATGTTTGATAGTTGCGAATGTAATATGATAACTTTCATTCCTTTTTTAAAGTGAAAAATAAAGATTTAGTCAATAATTAAAAAAAAATCACCGAGAGATACAATTAATAAATGTTACCTGAAACTTTTCTTTTCTATAACTTGTCGAATTACGGCTTTTTGCATTAAAGTATCAGAAAAATCACTGGATTTAAACCACATTCCATCTCTTTCAGCAAAAGAATTAGAAAATTGAATATTATTAATGATCTCTTCAACTTTTGAACCTTCAGAAGAAAGATCATAATGGGTTTTAAGCGAAAATCTAAAGTCGGGTGCTTTTGATCCAGAAACAATATCAAAATTCGCTAGAAAATTTTCAAATAAAAGAAAAAATTTTAAAAAATAAATAAAAGAAAAAATTTTTTAATTTAGTTAAAATTAAATAATATCTTACCTAGACGGTTAATGCTGTGTGAATGATTTACTACTTTCCATTTATTTTCATCTTCATCCCAACGTAATTTCAATTTTCTCTTCTTATTTGTTGATGTTGGAGTATAGTAAATATATACGCATCCTTTTGTTTTGTCTTTAGAAGGTCGTTTATGATGAACTTTGAACCCAAATTTTTGTTGAAGTACTTTGAAATCTTCGTAAACTTGGGGTGAATCTTGTTGAAATTCAACATTAACAGTTTTACCATCACGATTTCCATTATCCTCACCAGTGCTTCCTCGACGACCTCTTCCTGATAAGACATTAAATTTATACCAATCCCTTAAAGTAAAAGAATCCTTGGGATTATCCATTTCAAAAAATAGGACTTTGCCAAAAAATATTCTGGGCTTTAAAATAATTTTTTCGGAAAAAAGGGAATCTGCGGATCTTTGCCTAAAATTTGATTTTAATTTTGATGACAATATATCTAAACAATCATCAAGTTTATCGAATGTGTTAAATTGGCAAGGAGTAATATGAAGATAATCTTCAATATTAACTTCATCAAGTTCATCAGGCTCATTGTATTCATCATCATCATCTTTTATAAATTTAACGAAGTAACGAGTTCTTCCATTTGACGACTCTTCATCGGCTTCGACAAATTTAAGTCTGTTATTATCAAAACTTGACTCAGACAAGATAAAATAACTGACTGTTGGAATAAAAGAGGTTTTTTCAAGTGTATCTCTAATCAAGATTTTTGCTTCCTCACGTTGAGATGAATTTCCAAAAATTCTTATCATTGTGTTAGATGGTTCACTATCAACACGAATTCTTGCGCCAGATTGATTCCTAAATTTTTTTTTTTTTAAAAAATATATATATATATATTAAATATAATGATAAAATGATAAAAAAAAAAGTGATATATTAAAATTTTAATATTTACTCAAATTGCCTAACTTTTGAGGATCCCCTAGGTCCGGTAACAAAGGAAAGTCTTTCATTTTTGGTAATATCGAAAATTTCTTCATCCATGGACGTCATATTTTTTTTTTTTATTTTGTGTGTAAAATTTGAAAGAATTTCTTCTTTTATGTAATCGTGTGAGAAATTTTAATTTGTTTTTTTTATAAATGAATATTATGAAAATCGTGCGAATTTGAATTTTTTGCTATCAAAATTCCCAAGTAATTATATATAAAAAAAAAAATACTTTTTTTAAGCAACAATAACACAGCCGCAGTGTTTAAGGGCGCAATCATATGATAACATTGTTAATAATAATTACCGAATACGGGAATGTTGATCATATTTCCTGCAATTATTGAAACTTTATGTATTTTAATAAGTACTGTCTATGTACATCGGTTTTTGTTTGTCATATCTGATAAGATGACTCATGCAAAATAATTACAATAATACCATTCGACGTAGTAAAAATGATTTTAAACAATAACACCTAATAAATGAGGGTACATGTAAATTTGGTATGATGATCAGATATATATAATTTTGTTTTTGATTATGGGTTTTGATAACGGGCCGATCATTAACAAAATTAATTCTTTCTTTTCTTGAAGAAAAAAAAAAATAATATATACTTTTCAGGAGATCAGATTATGCATCAAAATGCATTAGATTACGCAAGTATACAACGTACACCTGATTATAAAATGTGTCATAAAAAAAATTAACCTATCAGTCTAAAACATTAAAAGTCATGATCGTTGAATACCCAAGATTCCGTACATCGATAATAATGATTTTCATTGTTATGATTAGTATTAGCATCGTTGTCATTCCTGTCGAATTAGGAGAAGCTTGTGTATTTTATAAACAATTTTCCCTTGTATCTATAGAAATAGGACACATTGGTTGGGGTTTGCAAATAAGTGGCACCAGCACTTATGTTTATGGTTCAACCGATGGTCAAGAAACTTTACATATACCTAAAGGTCAACCAAATGGCTACTGGAAGGACCAAGGAAGTTATGAGAGTATGATTAATGTTTTTAAATCTAAAGATTATATTAGTTACAATTGTGAAAAAGTAGAAAACAATAATGTTAATGCAGCATACATTAAAATGGCGGAGATAAAAGCGAACGGCTATGATGTTATTGGCAATAATTGCCTTGACCATACAATCGCCATTTTGATTTCATATAATGCAAAAGGGTTTCCAACAGAGTTTCTACCTAAAGATTGGTTCAGTGATTTGGGCACCGATGGCAACAATAATGGAGGAAGCTGGTCACCAGAATTCATAGGACTTTGATGAGGCCATGAGTGATTTGTGAAATCTAAAGATAGATAGAATATAGATAATCGTAACCATAGTGCAGGTCAACTATGGATATCATTTAAATAATAAATTATTCCTTAATTTTCTTCCATATATACAATGAGTTTGACACTAGAACATATGGTGAGATGACTAACAAAAACATGAATTAACATCATTTTTATTGACAGCCTTAATAAAATATATAGGTTACTTTTCGATAGAATTTATTTTGAAAAGAATGGTATAAGAACAAAAACCAAAAAAAAAATAATTATAAGGAAATTAATTTTACACAAAGACACAAAAAAAACGAAATTACTGCGTCGTCAGTTACCTGTTACCACATTAAATTTTTGACATGACCAGATCTAAGTATCTGTACAAATTTTCTTTAAATGGTAAGCTGAAATTGTTTATATAGTTGCTGCGGCGCGCAATTATTTTGTTAGGGGTTAATATTTGGTTAGTGTATTAATTTCATCAAAGTGCACAAAATTCTTTCATGTTTCGTTATTAATATGAATTTTTTCCTTATTATTATTAAGATGAGTGGCCATTTTAGTGCAAATAATGAAGGAGAAGTTACATATTAAAGTAACTATCACTAAAAATAAAGTGATATTATAGAAATGAAAATGTATCCTTTTATAATTGGGTAAAAGATAAATGGAAATGATAAATTTTATCAATATTCTAATCTTATATTATTCAATTTATCAAACAATTTATGATCGATCACAACTACATTTGTATTCGAAATCGATTATCTAATATATGTAATTTATTATCAAGTTGCGAAAATTTATTGTTGCCGAAAAAAGAAAATATATCGAATTCTTCAGTTACATAAATAAAGACATATGCGATTGTCGTTTGTTTGTTAATTGAGAATATTCATTATATTCGACATGTAATGCTGGCCCAATTGATTAATTTAATGATTGAAAAAAAAAATCTTTTTTTTTTTCATTCTCCGTTTATCGTTATTTTAAATTAATTTTTATATTATGTAATTAAATGAAAATATTTATCACTCTCATAATATTCATATTTCTTATAAAACCCTACCTCGAAAGTTTTTAATTTCAACGTTTCTATTTGACAAAACATTTCAAAATTCAATATTATCAAATTCCAAACATATTTATCTAAATTAAATCTTTCATTTTTAGAAATATTTTTTCATACATTGATTTTTTTTTCGTTTATAAATATGAGATCATTCCTCATTATTACTCTCTTTTTTACTATTAAAGTAATTGAAAGTTTTTCATTATCTGGAAAGAATGATCTTACTTATCATGCAAATTATAACAATGAGCATCATTCATGGAATCAAGCTAATATAAACTTAAAAAGTCGTCACCATTCTCTAGAATCTCGTAAAGAAACAACCGGTTGCATCGCAACCACTACCGTCTACATCACAACTACCGACACTGGAACATACTTAACCACCACCGAAATCCCCTACACCACCACCAAAACCAAAACCAAAACCAAAATCAACACTGGCACCTACTTAACCACCACCGAAATCCCATACATCACCACCAAAACCAAAACCAAAATCAAAACCAAAACCAAAACCAACACTGGCACCTACTTAACCACCATCGAAATCCCCTACACCACCACCAAAACCAACACTGGCATCTACTGCTACACCGGCTTGCCTGGTACTTGACCATCACCAATACCATTTAAATCACCACCACTACCACCACCATCTACACCATCTACATCACCATCACCTACACTATACCATCAACACCACTATAAAAAAGTATTGCCTTCTCGATTAGCAGTGAGGTAGGTGGTAGAGGTGGTGGTCGTGTGGCTAGTGTAAATTATGTAATTAGTACATTTTCTTTCACTACATTTATATATATATATATATTTACATTGTTACATATTAGACTGTATAATTTTAACGTTTTAGATTTTATATATGTGTATCTTAGATTTAATAAAATAAATTTTCATTTTATTCTACGTATAAATGCAATAAACGTCAAATTTGAATAAGTCCTTTCTAATTCGGTAACTTGGAAGATTTTAACAATACTTTATTATAAAATTATGAAAAAAATTGCAGCAAATGATATATATATGATCGATACCGATTTTATACCGACTGATGACTACATACCGATTTACACCGATTGTACCGATTATACGCATACCGATTCATACCGATTTCCGCTGTATCTATTTATTAAACGTATGACCTAAATTGTCTGCACAAGGTATTTAACGTGAATTACCGTTTCTATAATTATTTACATTTCAAATTTTGAGAAATTCTCTTTTCACTGTGTATATCTTATAAAAAAAAGAAAGCATTCACGTTTTAACTACTGGATAACAAAGTGTTACTCTTGTATACATCAGGAAATTTTTTCAGATGATATAGCGATATATATCACTTTATCGATTTTTATCGCCATAAAAATAATAAAATACCGATAATTAACGAAATATGATAATTAACAATAATTATCTACCGATAAATTGCATCATCCGCAGATATTGATAACTATATCTTTCGTAGAAAAAATTGAATTCTTAAATCCTTTAATAAAAAACAAAAGCAAATATCCAATTTGGAAGAATAAAAATGGCCAGTAGATTTCACGAAGAAATGCTGACTCAGAATTAAATAAGATTGAATATAAAACATAGCATTAATAAAAAATTATTACTTTAATAATATTTTATTTTATTTGAAAAAAACTCATTAGGAGAGATAATACAGTAATTTAAAAAGGCATATCGTATGTTAGTGATCGAAAAATATAAAAAGCTCAGTGTTATTAGATGAAATAGAAAAAAAATATATTATATTGTTGAACTAACATTTTACTCTATTTTCAAAAACTAAGCTACTTTGAGAAGGTATTGTAATTGGCCCAATATATATTTTTTTTTCAATTTTTCCACTTTTTGTTGAAATTTTGTATTTCATAATAAGCTTATGTAACAACAATTTCGTTTCAGTAATTGCAAAAAATCGACTGATAAAAAAGAGAGAAAGATTGTATTAATTATAGGCAAAATTTAGATAAAATATTTGTTCATAAAATAATTTACCCAGGACATGCATGTCTGCCACCACCGAAAACAATATAAGAACGATCAACTTTTGTCGCAGGAGATTTTGCATTTACAAATCGAAATGGTTTAAATTCTTCAGCATCATCACCATAACATTCTTTTGCCTTTAACATATCATCGGCACACATAAGTACCTTACGTCCTGTACACAAAAAAGATTAGATGATAATAATACGCTTTTAATTTTATAAAAAAATTTTATTATTTTACCTTTTAGAATTGTATAACCATTGGAGAAAGTGTAACTTTTCGATATCATGTAATGAGGCAAAGCAACTGAATAAAAATTAAATATAGTATTTCAACAATTATGATATAATATGTATGAAGAGTTAAAGTATGCTTGCTTACGTATGTTATCACTGTGTCTTAATGATTCTTTAATAAAGCTATCTAATTTTTCCATTTTTTGAATTTCGAGGATAGTTATTGTTCCATTACATTCTTTATTAATTGTTAATGCTTCTTCGTATAACTCATTTAATACTTCTGGTCTTCCTGCCAAATCTAAAATAATATAAATTATTAAAAAACTTTACATACTTACATAAATATCATCTTAAAAATTATATGGTTACCATATAATGCGTCAACAACTGTTCTGCTAGTTGTGTTTATTGAGGCAAAAACCAAAACAAGTAGATTTTCAATATGATAAGACAAATTTTCGGGGATTGTATAATCAAAATTCGGTTGATTCATATAATATTCCAACAAATCATTCTAATATAGACATCATGGAATCAAATTAGTATAAAAATAAAATAAAATCATTAAACTACAATATTACTTACATAAGGTTTATAATTGTTACCAAGTATTGTTTTTTCCTTTAAACGTTTTTCGATTACTGGTCTTAACCGATTCATTGCGACTTCTCGATGACGCGACACTGGATTCCATCCAAATTTCATAGGTAAACTAATAGATGAAAATTAGTATTAGTTAAAGAAAAACCTTATCTTTATAATGTATAAATTTCGGAAATGACGGCAAAAGTAACATCTCACGTGATTACGATTTCGTGTAGTTTCGGGTGAATGAAAGATAAAATTGGTGGAATCATTAATAATGAACCCACATCAAAAGCAAAGCTTCCAAATGACTTTATTAAATCTTCATGAATTGCAGCTTCCTAATATATGTTAATGTTTTATTGTTAATAACCTTTAAAGAATAATTTCACATAATTTATAAATAAATCTCATATAATTACTGACTTCCCCGGCAAATATGTTCGTAATTGATAAAGCAACGATATTATTTAACGTAATCCAAGTGTTATCAACTATCTTGGGATCTAATATTTAATAAATATAAGAACAAGTGGTGATTAAGTAGACAAATGTAATAGGTGACATACCATTACAATCTCCAATCCACTTATCCATTCCCTTCATGAGATACTTTTGTACGATGTTTGTATTTAATGCGAGTTTACCAGAAACTTGTTCTCTTGTAGTTTTAGCATGAAATATGTTACTTTCTTTGGTTATACCGGCATTATAAGTAAAAAGTCGATGAAAAGGGAGAAGCTACCACGCCAAATAATAATAATTAATATTTGGTTGGTTAAATGTGGCATGATTTATTTAATAGTTAATTTTAAATAATTACCTCATTTATTGCTGATGAAAAGTCAAAGTCATCGGAATTTCTAAACACTTCAGTCAATGAATCCCTTGAAACAACTGTCATCACATGTCCGAATACATAAATTGAAAAACAATCACCATACTAATAAACGAATATACGTATATGTCAAAAAAATTATTTTTCTTTTTCTTTTTTTCAAAAAAGATTAAAATATCTAAAGATTACCTGTTCTTTACATTCTTTAATGAATTTTTTTGGATTAAATAAATAATTATACGTATGTCCAAGAATTGGAATTGTATAAGGCACAAATGGAGGTTCGTTCTATAAATTAAGGGTAAGCAAAGTTTAACAGAAATTAATTTGCTATCATAATTACGAACTCATTTACTTACTTTGCCTATACGAGGACGTTTTATGATATATAAAATTATCATAAAAATAACAAATATTTGAAACATTGAAACTTCAAACATCTTGTAAGTCTTATTAATGTGTTAAAATGAAAGCATTAAAAAGAATAACTTCCAATGTAAAAATTTTTATTATGTGAAAATCGACGGTAATATATTTGCTCCAAATAGCAATATTCCCGAATAATCGAATTACATTCGGTTAAATAATCATCATAAATCCATAGTACTTATCGTTCTATAAAGTCTGTAAAGAACTATCAATTAATAAAATTAATTACTGTAATATGATTCTGTAATATGATTCAAAAATTTCTAAGATATACTGTTAATTATAGGAGTTTGTTTCTTTTTATTATTTTCATTTCAAAAAATTTATCCCCTACTGTACAGCACATCAACAAAACTATTTATATGGACCCATATAAAAAATTAGATTTTCTGATTAAATTATTGATTAATTACATTTTATAATAAAATTTCTAAATTGATATGTTTTCATACTTCCATATCATTAAATTCTTCCAATTATTCACATTCAAAATTCTACATAAGTATTCTAAATTGTCTCCTTTATGTGATAGTTTGTTTTTTTCCAGAAAAGATCGTTTATGTCTCAAAAATAAATAAAATGCCATTTTCGGGATGTATCCTACATAAGGAAAAATGTTTTTTCTTTGGTGTTTTTCAAACAAGCGAGACTGTTACATTATTCTCCAAGTTATTGGGCATTTATTTAAATTTTTATATTTCTGAATGATGGTTAAATACAAAGTTATCGAAGTTTTAAGATTTCAGATTTTTTAACAGCGTTAAAATCTTTAATAGTAAATTTTTCTGGGTCCATATATAGTTTTGATTTAATTAGTTGACCACACCCTAAATTGTGATAAAGCGCTTTGCAAAAAAAGGAGTCCATTTCAACAGATAAATAATATAGATCCATTTCACCGAATCTTATTTCGCCAAATGGACATTTCGCCGAAAATGGTGGCGATTAACATAAAAAATATTCATCGCGCAATGAAATAAACATTTCAGGATATTGTCACTTTAACATTCAAGTAACTGATATTAATTGTTAAGCAATAAATAAATAACTTTATTTTCCTGAAAACATTTATTCAAGAAAAAGTAGGTAAAAAAAGATTAATGTATTTATTATAAACAACAATAAAAAACAGATAATTCAAAAATTTTTCTAGAAAAGATTTTTAGTATGAAAACAATAAAATAACCAAATGGAATACATAATTTTTCGGCGAAAAGTCCGGATACCATAATATAGTTAATTATTTATTAAAGTTGCTTATTTATTAAAGTTATGCGGTAGTTTTATGCATTCGTTTAAAACAATAGAGCACAAGTTATTCAATTTTAAAAATTGGATTTTTTACAAAAAAAAAGCAAATTCTAGAAAATATCATTATTAATGAATTATTATAAATAATAAAAATTTTATTTAATAATAACAACACAGGTATTCAACGAATACCTGTAATACAAGATTAATAAAAATAAAAATTTATTTCTTTAATATATATTGATAATATTTGAAAAATTACTTAGGGTATCTTATTTTCTATTTTCAAAAACTAAGCCACCTTCAGAAGGTGATGTAAATGGTCCAACAAATACTTTATCTTCAATTTTTCCACTTTCTGTTGAAACTTTGTATTTCATAATAATCTTATGTAAAAACAATTTTGTTTCACTAACTGCAAAAAATCGACTAATAAAAAAAAAAGGTTGTGTTAATAATAGGCAAAATTTTGCAGATAAAATATTTTGTTCATAAAAATAAATACCCAGGACACGCGTGTTTTCCACCACCGAAGACAATATAAGAACGATCAACTTTTGTCGCAGGAGAATTTCTATTTAAAAATCGGAATGGTTTAAATTCTTCAGCATCATCACCGAAATATTCTTTTGCCTTTAACATATCAATGGAATACAACATTATTTTACGTCCTGTATATACAAAAAAAAAAAAAAATTAAATGGATTAAATGTTAATAATAAATACACTTCATTAAAATATAAGATGATTTTTATTAATTTACCTTCTGGAATTGTAAAACCATTAGAGAAAGTGTAACTTTTCGATATCATGTAATGAGGCAAACCAACTGAATAAAAAATAAAAATATGGTATTTCAATATTACAATTATGATATAAATATGTATGGAGAGTTAAAGTATGCTTGCTTACGTATGCTATCACCGTGTCTTAAGGATTCTTTAACGAAGCTATCTAATTTCACCATTTTTTGAATTTCGGGGACAGTTACTAATCCATTACATTCTTTATCAATTATCAATGCTTCTTCATATAATTCATTTAATAATTCTGGTCTTCCTGCCAAATCTGAAATAATATAAAATTAAATAAATAAACTTTATATGCACAAATATCATCTTAAAAATTATTGGTTACCATATAATGCGTCAACTGCTGCTCTACTCGTTGTGCTGATTGAGGCGAAAGTAATAGCAAGTAGGTTATCAACATGAAAATGAAGATTATTGGGGTTTGTATTATCAAAATTCGGTAGATTCATATAATATTCCCATAAATCATTCTAGTATAAACATTATAGGCACGAGTTAATATAATAATAATTTTCAAATTTTTCAAACAATAATTTTACTTACATAAGGTTTATAATAATTACCAAGCTCCTTTCTTTCCTTTAAACGTTTTTCAACTACTGGTCTTAAACGATTCATTACAACGTTTCGATGACGCGATACCGGATTCCATCCAAATTTAAGGGGTAAACTAATAAATAATATTACTATCAGTTATCTGACAACTTTTTAATATAAATAACAGTAAAAAACAGTAAATATAAAACATGCTCACGTGATTACGATTTCGTGTAATTTCTTATGAATGAAAAATAAAATCGGTGGAATTACCAATAATGGACCCACGTCAAAAGCCAAGTCTCCTAATGACTTCACTAAATCTTCATGAGATGCCGCCTCCTAATATATATTAATATTTTATTCATTATAAGTCTTAAAAAATAATGATTTACATAATTTATAAATTGATCTGATATAATTACTGACTTCTCCAACAAGTATGTTCGCAATTGGTAAAGCGATGAGGAAATTAACCATATTCCAAGCGTTATAAACTACCTTGGGTTCTAAAATTCAAAAAATATAAGAATAAATGATAGAATGCTGCGGTGAAGCAGACAAATGTGGTAAGTATCATACCATTACAATCACCAATCAATTTGTCTATTCCTTTTAAGAGATATTTTTGTGCGATGTCAATATTTATATCGAGTTTACCAGAAATTTGATCTCTTGTAGCTTTGACATGGAATGGGACGTTATTACCACTATAAGGAAGAAGTCGTTCTAAAGGAAGAGTCTATTAAAAAAAAAAATAGATTAATTTCGGTTTGATTAAGTGAGGCATGTTACACAATATTTTAAGGTAATTACCTCTTTTGCTGCTAATTCCATATCAAAGTCATTATTATTTCTAAACACTTCAGTCAACGAATCTCTTGAAAGAATTGTCACCACATCTCCGAATATATAAATTGAAAAACATTCACCATACTAATAAACGGACATACGTATATGTTAAAAAACTCATTTTTTTTCAAAAAATAAATGTTAAAATGTTTAATGATTACCTGTTCTTTACATTTTTTAATGAAAGTTTTTGTGTTAAATAAATAATCATACGTATGTCCGAGAATTGGAATTGTATAAGGCACAAGTGGAGGTTCATTCTATAAAATTAAGGTAAGCAAAGTTTGCAAAATTAATTGCTATAATTACGAATTCATTTACTTACTTTTCCTAAACGAGGACGGTTTATGATATAAAGAATTATTATAAAAATAACAAATAATTGAAACAATGAAACTTCAATCATTGTACAAGTCTTCTTTTTTGTAAGATAATGTATTAAAAAATGAAAATTGGCTTCCTTGTAAGATAATGTGTTAAAAAAGTGAAAATATTTATAAAAAAAAAAAGATCAAAACTCGCATTTTTATAAAAAATTTGAGTAATCCGTTTGTTTGTATTGATTTTGTTATTTTCAACATATGATTTACAAAAATTTTTTTTATAACAGGTGCGATGTTCCAATTCCAATAAAAATAATAAAAAATTTTGGAAGTTTCCCACATCTTGAATAATGCATTCACGAGGTGGGTTGTTTCGGGAATTCATGACCTACACTATGGGCGGGAATGACGTCATTTATAAAAAAGCCGATTTTCAAAAATTTGCAAATCTTGACGATCTTCCGAATAATAATGTAGAAAGGTCAATTATTTAGTGAAACTCCAGAAACTCTAAATATTTAAGCGAATTGCCTTACAACAAACTATTAGTTTTACATAAAACTTTTAAGTTTTAAACTCAAGTATTTAGAATTTTTAGAGGTTTGCTTCAATTTTTTTAGTAATTGATCTTTTTTTACATAATTAATTATTCGAAAAAATCGCAAAGTTTCGCAAGTTTTTTAGCGAGATGGCTTGATTTACGCATATTGCTGAAAACTTTTGGGATTTTCAAATGTAATAATTCTGATCGGCGTTAAGCCAAAGACGGCATGCGTCATTTTTAAAATTATGCATGATCGTAATGGTATGAAACACCCAAATTTGGTAAGCAAAGTATCAGATTACGTCATTTCCCGTCATATTGTCTATCCTTTATGGTATCCTTTCAAGGAAAAGAATTGGAAAGCGAAGATGTACGGGAATTTCACAAGGATTTTGTTCTGTACACGTGATGATCGTAAGTCACACGCTCCTGCCTCCTGGGGGTTTGGTTCTTTTCCCGAAGGGAAAAAGCCATCGTCCGCTCCCCACGAAATTACTAAACTCCCCATGAAATTACTTATATTGATTTTAACAAATTAACGTTAATAAAAAGAGCTTTATAAAATTTTTTTTAGTATTACTATTTCTTTATTTCAAATTTCCTCAAAAAAAAAAAATCACAATCCCGTCATTCACAATCTCGACAAGTCATAATCCCGAAAATTCAAAATCCATTATTCCCGACATTCATACTCATCGGAATATCCCGACACTTGATCCTATATTATAATGACATGAATGATTAAAATTTTGTATATTAAAAAACAGAACTTTATGATGCAAAAAATATTCAATATGGAGCAAAATTTTTTTAAAAAAATTATTTATCACCAAGCTCATTTTTTTTTTCTTTAAATGTTTTTCAATTACTGGACTTAGTCGACTTCTCGATGATGTGGCACTGGATTTCATCCAAATTTCATAGGCAAACTAATAAATAATTAGTAATAGTTGTAAATAATGATAAATATTGGCAATGTCATGACAGCAAAAGTAACATGCTTAGGTGATTACGATGTCGTATAGTTTCTGGTGAAAATTGGCGGAATTATTAATATTAGACCCAGAAGCAAAGTTTCCAAATAACTTTACTAGATCTTTATGAGATGCCGCTTCCTGATGTATATTTATATTTTATTGATAATAGCTCTTAAAGAATAAGTTCACATAATATATTAATTTTCTTATATAGTTAACTTCAACAAATATGTTCACAATCGATAAAACAAAAATTTAATGTAAATAATGATTCAATGTAGTAGTTCAAAATGCATTGAATTTCTATACAGTATTTTATAAAGGGACTGATATCAATTTTATATGTAACAAAATAATTGATTTTAATTGATCATTCAGTTATTGTTAATCTAAATTGTAATAATGCGTTTATATAAAAAAGATAATTGAGAAATTAATTACATCATTAAATATATTCATTATTAACAAATGAATTTGCCTTTTTTTTTAGTTTAAATAATTTTATATTTCAAACCGACGCTCTATCCGTATTCTATGACAACACCGTTCCAGAGGAAAATACCATTTAATTATTTTTTACTCTATTTTCAAAAACTAAGCCACCTTGAGAAGGTGATGTTGATGGTCCAATAAGCATTTTATCTTCAATTTTTCCACTTTCTGTTGAAACTTTGTATTTCATAATAACCTTATGTAAAAACAATTTTGTTTCATTAATTGCAAAAAATCGACTAATAGTAAAAAAAAGAAAGGTTTTGTTAATTATAGGCAAAATATGCAGATAAAATATTTTGTTCATAAAAATAAATACCCAGGACACGCGTGTTTGCCACCACCGAAGACAATATAAGAACGATCAACTTTTGTTGCAGGAGAATTTCTATTTAAAAATCGGAATGGTTTAAATTCTTCAGCATCATCACCGAAGGATTCTTTTGCCATTAACATATCATTGGTATACAACATTGTCATCCGTCCTGTATACAAAAAAAAAAGATTAGATGTTAATAATAAATACATTTATTAAAACATAAATGAATTTTATTAATTTACCTCCTGGAACTGTAAAACCATTAGAGAAAGTGTAACTTTTCGATATTACATAATGAGGCAAAGTAACTGTATAAAAAATAAAATATGATATTTCAAAATTATTTCAATATTACAATTAATTTAATATGTATGAAGCGTTAAAGTTATGCATACTTAAGTTGCCACCAAATCTTAATGATTCTTTAACGAAACTATCTAATTTCACCATTTTTTGAATTTCGGTCAAGGTTACTAATCCATTACATTCTTTATCAATTGTCAATGCTTCTTCATATAATTCATTTTTTAATTCTGGTCTTCCTGCCAAATCTAAAATAATATAAAATTAAATAAATAAAACTTTACATGTACAAATTTCATCTTAAAATTATATAGTTACCATATAATGCGTCAACTGATGCTCTACTTGTTGTGTTGATTGAGGCGAAAGTAATAGCAAATAGATTATCAATATGATAAAGAAGATTATTGGGTTTTGTAATATCAAAATCCGGTTGATTCATATAATATTCCAATAAATCATTCTAGTATAAGCATTATAGACACGAGTTAATATAATAATAATTTTCAAATTTTCATACAATAGTTTTACTTACATAAGGTTTATAATTATCACCAAGCTCCTTTCTTTCTTTTAAACGTTTTTCAACTACTGGACTTAAACGATTCTTTACAATGTTTCGATGACGTGATATTGGACTCCATCCAAATTTAAAGGGTAAACTAATAAATAATATTACTATCAGTTATCTGACAACTTTTTAATATAAATAACAGTAAAAAACAGTAAATATAAAACATGCTCACGTGACTACGATTTCGTGTAATTTCTTATGAATGAAAAATAAAATCGGTGGAATTACCAATAATGGACCCAGATCAAAAGCCAAGTCTCCTAATGCCTTCACTAAATCTTCATGAGATGCCGCTTCCTAATATATATTAATATTTTATTCATTATAAGTCTTAAAAAATAATGATTTACATAATTTATAAATTAATCTGATATAATTACTGACTTCTCCAACAAGTATGTTCGCAATTGGTAAAGCGATGATGCAATTAACCAATTTCCAAGTTTTATAAAATACCTTGGGTTCTAAAATTCAATAAATATAAGAATAAATGATAGAATGCTGCGGGGAAGTAGACAAATGTGGTAAGTATCATACCATTACAATCACCAATCAATTTTTCCATTCCTTCTAAGAGATATTTTTGTGCAATATCAATATTTATATCGAGTTTACCAGAAACTTGTTCTCTTGCAGTTTTGGCATGGAATGGGATGTTACTACCACCATAAGGAAGAAGTCGGTTTAAAGGAAAAGTCTATTAAAAAAAAAAGATTAATTTCAAGTGAGGCATGTTACACAATATTTTAAGGTAATTACCTCTCTTGTTGCTGACGACATATCAAAGTCATTATGATTTCTAAACACTTCAGTCAATGAATCTCTTGAAAGAATTGTCACCACTTCTCCGAATATATAAATTGAAAAACAGTCACCGTACTAATAAACGGATATAATATATGTTAAAAAACTCATTTTTTTCAAAAGAAGAGTTAAAATGTTTAATGATTACCTTTTCTTTACATTCTTTCAAGAATTTTTTTGTGTTAAATAAATAATCATACGTATGTCCGAGAATTGGAATCGTATAAGGTACAAATGGAGGTTCGTTCTATAAAATAAAGTAAGGTAAGAAAAGTTTACAAAATTAATTTGATACAATTACGAATTCATTACTTACTTTGCCTATACGAGGACGTTTTATGATATAAAGAATTATCATAAAAACAACGAATAATTGAAATGTACTAGAAACTTCAATCATTGTGTAAGTCTTTTTTTTTTTGTAAGATAATATATTAAAATGGAAATCAACAGCTGTCTTGTAAGATTAATGTGTTAAAAAGTGGAAATTATCTTTCTTGTAAGATAATGCGTTAAAATGAAATTGGCTTTCTTGTAAGATAATGTGTTAAAAAAAATGAAAAGTTTATAAAAAAAAAAGTGATTAAAACTACATTTTTATAGAAGTCAATCCGGCGTTATAGTAGATCCTTTGTCTTGAATATTTAACAAAATTTTTGATTTTTTCAATGCCAAAAGCGGTGTGATGTGCATCAATATTTACGTCCAAATTTTTGGAAGTTTCCAATGCACTTCTATTCACGAGGTGTATCGTTTCGGAAAATCGGCATCTTGACGGGAATATATTTGAACCGAATAGCCGGTGTTAATAGTAGTGCCGCAATCCCGAATTACCAAATCCAGTCAACCTCGGATTTTGCCTTTTTCTCCACTGAAACCAGTGGGAGGTCAGTTTTTCTAATATTGTGCACGGATTTTATATTAAGATACGATATTTTTTTTTCTTTCTTATTATCCTCTTGACTACTATGTTATTTTTATTATATTCAAATATTTTAAATATATATATATGTGTGGATGAAATTATATATATCTCTATGATGCAAAAAAAATATGATATAAAACAAAATTTTATTTTTTCTAAAAATAAAAATTAATTCGTGATCCCACAACTGCTAAATGCGTGGCGTCAAATGAAAGAAATTTATTTTAAAAAACAAATTATTTGAAACTTTGGGATAAATATTATGTATTAAATATGTCAGAGTACTAATGGGTTTAATTTGCGCCGAAATCATATATGAATTTTTTGCTCACTAAATATTAATAAAAATATTAATTTTATACATTAAGTAATATAAAATTGTGTGTAAATTCAATAAGCATAACTATTGGTACATGTGCATAATAGTCCTATTGTAATAGTTACTAATTTTAAAAAAAAACCATTAATTTTTACAATTAAAACATTATTATTACGTCAATAATGTAAATTTCAAAAAAAAATAATATAATAAGTGTCGGGATAATAAGTGTCGGGATGATTTATAAGATTATTTTTTCCTTAAATGTTTTTTAATTACTTAATGTGACCATCCAAATTTCATAGGTAAACTAAGAGATAATTGGTGATAGTTATCAGATAAGTTTTTTTTATAATTATAAATATTGGCAACGACAACAAAAGTAGCCTACTTACGTAATTGCGGTTTCGTGCGTGTACAGTAGTTTGAATGAAAGACAAAATTGGTGGAATTATTAATATTAGACCCAGATCAAAAGCAAAGTTTCCACTGAACCTTCATGAAATACCGCTTCTTTATGTATATTTATATTTATTGTTAATTACTCTTAAAGAATAATTTCACATAATTGATAAAACAAGTCTTCCTTTGCAAAATTCAATGCAATCCTTGACTACTTCGTGCTGACTGTATTTAGTAAAAGTTGTTTACATTATTAAATTCAATAAAATGCCCACCAATAATATTATTATTATCGGTTTGACGGGACCGTTCATGCAATTTTTATAATAAACTCCCATTACTATCCAATAATTTTATTATTATGCTAATATATAGTAACGACCTAAATAACAATTATGTAAAATCTGCATGAACTTATGAAAATAACTGATAATAAAATCCGTACATAGATTAGAAAAACTAACCGTCGTCGGAGACTGTAAAAAAGAAAAAGGACAAAAAAAAAAAATTTCTAAAGGTTTTAGGAGATTATAGTGTAAACTTCAAAAAAATTTGTTTATTGAAATTGGAAGTAAATCTACACTGCTCTTGGTATTAAACATGTAAAAAAAAAAAAATTGTACTGGTTTCGCAAATTTTGAAATTATAAGTTGTAAAGCTATCTTTAAATGATACTTCTTCTTTGCCTCCCTCAGAAACTAGTACTGCCCTACCATCTACCATATTACAAATCACTTGATTAGGAATCACATTGGCGTATTTTTTTATTTCCAAAGTAGTCACGCAGCTTGTTTATAAGAATAAGAAACAAAGGATCGCCATAAATTTCCATAAAGGACTTTTTTTATAAGCATTTTCATTTTTAGTACATTATCTTACAAGAAAGCTAGTTTCCATTTTAACACATTATCTTACAAGACAGTTGATTTCACATTATCTTACAAAGAAAAGGCTTACACAATGATTGTTTCAAATATTTATTTTTATGATAATTCTTTATCTGTTATACCATAAGACGTCCTGAATTCGGAATTGTAGCTTATTCTATAGAACGAACCTCCACTTGTACATTATACGATTCCAATTCTCGGACATACATATGATAAAAAAAATTCATTAAAGAATGTAAAGAACAGGTAATCTTTAATTTTAACTTTCTTTTTGAAATAAAAGTGAGCCTTTTAACATTTAGTACGTATATCCATTTATTAGTATGGTGATTGTTTTTCAATTTATGTATTCGGACATGTGATGACAATTCTTTCAAGAGATTCATTGATATGATATCAGCGAAATTAATATATAAACATTTTTTTAATAGACTTTCCCTTTAGAACGACTTCTTACTTATAGTGGTGATAACGCCAAATTTCATGCTAAACTGCAAGAGAACAAATTTCTTGTAAATTCTATATATATTGGTGTCGTACAAAAATGTAATGGTCTACTTTACCGCAGTATTCTATCATTTATTGAATGTTAGGACCCAAGTGAGAAGTTAGTAATTATATCAGATCAATTTATAAATATGTAAATTATAATTCTTAAAGACTTATTATGAGTAAAACATTAATATACATTAGGAAGCGGCATCCCATGAAGATTTAGTGAAATCGTTAGGAAACTTGGTTTTTGATCTGGGTCCATTATTGGTAATTCCGCCGATTTTATTTTTCATTCATAAGAAACTATTCGAATTCGTACTCACGTGAACATGTTTTACATTTACCGATATTTATATTAAAAAAGTAGTCTGATAACTGACAGTAATATTATTTATTAATTTACCCTTTAAATTTGGATGGAATCCATCAAACATTATAATAAATCGTTTAAGACCAGTAGTTGAAAAACGTTTAAAAGAATGAAATGAGCTTGGTGATAATTATAAACCTTATGGAAGTAAAATTATTGCTTGAAAATTTGAAAATTATAACCCGTGTTTATAATGTTTTATTGATTTATTGGAACATTATATGAATCGACCGAATTTTGATAATACAAAACCCAATAGTCTTTTTTATCATGTTGATAACCTACTTTTTTATCACTTTTTCTTCAATCAACACAATAAGTAGAGCAGCAGTTGATGCATTATATGGTAATCATATAATTTTAAAGATGATGTAAAGTTTTATTGTCCGGAGCGAAGCGAAGGACAAAATATGTTTACGCACTATGAAAAAAAATCGATCATGTGAATTTCCTGTCCGCCACGTGATCGTCACTCAACAAATTTTAGTTTTCGTCCCGGACTTACAACGGTTCCCGTTTCCTAGTATTACTTTTGATTAAGGAAGACCAGAATTGTTAAATAAATTATATGAAGAAGCCATTGACATTTGATAAAGAATGTACCGTATTTTGCAGGCCACAGTACCCCGGCCCCCCCTATGCACAGTACCCACATGAAAATTTTTTTGGTTTTTTAAAGTACCCAGATATTTGCATGGAGATATTCGATTTTTAACCTTCAAAATTTGTAAAATACCCGGGTATAATGCTAGGAACTGTATTGTAAAATAAATTACGCAATATAAATTCCTGTACCCCCCTAAGCACAATACCCATGCTGTATTCTTCCACATAATATACTCCGGATATAACCTCCAGCCTCCTAAAATATGTATCGGTAATGGAACTTCTATTTCCAATAAAATGTCATTGGAAACTTCCAAGAACATTACTGCTTGTCAACAATCCAGAAAATTATTTGCAATATAAACGCAGCTCCCCTACCAGATTTATATAGTACATTATGATGAGCTCGGCTGGCATTACGTACAAGAAAAAGGTGTTTATTTTTGTGACTTTAAAGTAAATATTGCATTTCTGTAAAAAGGGGATATACTGCTTATAGGAAATTAATGCGGTACGATCTGCCCTGATCTGGTCTTTATTCCGATGCGTCGCCAATGCAGTGTAGTAATTTTTTCCGTAGTTAGATCATCGGATTGCGTGTATTTTAATGTAAAGAAATTTAGTTGCATATTCTTTGGTCAATCATATATATGGTATATATGATAATACATATTTATTATGTAATTATTTTACTTTAATTGAAGGAAATTTTTTAAGGTTAGTTGGTGGTGAAGGAACCTTGATATAACGGAACATAAGACTTGATATATTGAAATGGATTATCATAATCTAATAGTGATAGTTTTTTTAAAAAAAATTACAGCGTTCCATTGTGCAGTCAAATATAATAAATAATGATCTAATTAAAAAATTTTCAGAAAAATGATCACGTGTCTGAGTTTCTTCGGAATAAAAAACTAGAAAATTTAGAAAAATGGTCATTTATCGAGTGATGGGTTTTAAACGGCATTATTTCGCCGGGGACTGTAAACTTTGATTTGCATTTTTATATGACTCTGGTAGATAAACTATATTTTGTTTATAACTCGAATAAAATAATCGACACAAATTTATTGCCCTATGATAGGGTTGTTTTACATAAATTATTACAAAAAAATACAACCATGTCACTTCTTATTGGTTGTTTATATAATCTTTTCTATTTAGAATAATTTTATATTTCAAACTGGCACTCTATCCGTATCCTATGACAACACTGTTCCAAAGGAATACCATTTAATTATTTTTTACTCTATTTTCAAAAACTAAGCCACTTTGAGAAGGTGATGTTAATGGTCCAATAAATATTTTATCTTCAATTTTTCCACTTTTTGTTGAAATTTTGTAATTCAAAATAACCTTATGTAAAAACAATTTTGTTTCATTAATTGCAAAAAATCGACTAATAAAAAAAGAAAGGCTTTGTTAATTATAGACAAAAATTTGCAGATAAAATATTTTGTTCATAAAAATAAATACCCAGGACACGCATGTCTACCGCCACCGAAGACAATATAAGAACGATCAACTTTTGTCGCAGGAGATTTTGCATTTACAAATCGGAATGGTTTAAATTCTTCAGCATCATCACCAAAATTTTCTTTTGCTTTTAACATATCATCAGAATACAAACTAATCTTACGTCCTATATACAAAAAAAAAAGATTAGATGTTAATAATAAATACACATTATTAAAATATAAATGATTTTTATTAATTTACCTTCTGGGATTGTAAAACCATTAGAGAAAGTGTAACTTTTCGATATCATGTGATGACCCAAATTAACTGAATGTAAAATAAATATTATTTTAATATCATAATTATAATTTAATATGTATGGAGAATTAAGATTATGCTTACTTATGTTACCAGCGTGTCTCAATGATTCCTTAACTAAACTATCTAATTTCACCATATTTTGAACATCAGCCAAAGTTACTGATCCATTACATTCTTTATCAAATGCCAATGCTTCTTCATATAATTCATTTAATACTTCTGGTCTTCCAGCCATATCTAAAGTAATATAAAATTAAATAAATAGAACTTTACATGATGAATATTATCTTAAAATTATATGATTACCATATAATGCGTCAACTGCTGCTCTACTTGTTGTGTTGATTGCGGCAAAAGAAATAGAAAATAGGTTATCAACATGAAAATGAAGATTATTAGGTTTTGTATTATCAAAATTCGGTCGACTCATATAATAATCCAATAAATCATTCTAGTATAAACATTAAGGCACGGGTTAATTATAGTAATTTTCAAATTTCAAACAATAGTTTTACTTACATAAGGTTTATAATTATCACCAAGCTCCTTTCTTTCTTTTAAACGTTTTTCAACTACTGGTCTTAAACGATTTACTACAATGTCTCGATGACGTGATACCGGACTCCATCCAAATTTAAAGGGTATACTAATAAATAATATTACTATCAGTTATCGGATTACTTTTTTAATATAAATATCAGTAAATAACAATAAATATAAAACATGCTCACGTGAGTACGAATTCGTGTAGTTTCTTATGAATGAAAAATAAAATCGGTGGAATTACCAACAATGGACCCAGATCAAAAGCCAAGTCTCCTAATGCCTTCACTAAATCTTCATGAGATGCCGCTTCCTAATGTATATTAATGTTTTACTCATAAGTCTTAAAGAATAATAATTTACATATTTATAAATTGATCTTATATAATTACTGACTTCTCCAACAAGAACGTTCGCAATTGGTAAAGCGATGATGTAATTAATCAAATTCCAAGCGTTATAAACTACCTTGGGTTCTAAAATTCAATAAATAAAAGAATGAATGATAGAATATTGCGGTGAAGACAAATGTGGTAGGTATCATACCATTACAATCTCCGATCGAATTTTCTATTCCTTTTATGAGGTATTTTTGTACGATGCCAATATTTATATCAAGTTTGCCAGAAACTTGTTCTCTTGCAGTTCTGGCATGAAATTCGGGTTTATCATCACTATAAGGGAGAAGTTGGTCTAAAGGAAAAGTCTATTAAAAAAAGTTTATATATTAATTTCGGTTTAATTTGATGAGGTATGTTTATAGTACACAATATTTTAAGATAATTACCTCCTTCGTTGCTGATATCATATCAAAGTTATCAGGATTTCTGAACACTTCAGTCAATGTATCTCTTGAAAGAATTGTCATCACTTCTCCAAATATATAAATTGAAAAACAATCACCATACTAATAAACGGATATACGTATATGTTAAAGAACTTTTTTTTTTAAAAAAAAAAAGTTAAAATGTTTAATGATTACCTGTTCTTTACATTCTTTAATGAATTTTTTTGTGTTAAATAAATAATCATACGTATGTCCGAGAATTGGAATCGTATAAGGCACAAGTGGAGGTTCGTTCTATAAAATAAAGTAAGGTAAGCAAAGTTTACAAAATCAATCCAATTATGAATTCATTTTTACTTACTTTGCCTATACGAGGACGTCTTACGATATAAAGAATTATCACAAAAATAACGAATAATTGAAACATTGAAACTTCAATCATTGTGTAAGTCTTTTTTTGTAAGATAATGTGTTGAAAAATGGAAACTAGCTTTTTGTAAGATAATGTGTTAAAAAATGAAAATTAGATTTCTTGTAAGATAATATTAATTGAAAATGAAAGTTCTTTTAAAAAAAAAGTAATCAACCCTCCATTTTTATAACAAAATTTACGGAAGTTTATGAGTAATTCGGCAATATAGTAATTCCTTTGTTTCTTATATTGAGAATAGAGTATGTTATTTATTTCTTATACAACCTATAACAAACTTGCGAAACCAGTACAATTTTTTTTTACACATTTCAATACCAAGAGAAGTGATGTGCATCATCTAATTCCTTGGAAATTTCCAATGCACATCAAATTAGTTCATAATCTCCTAAATTTTATTTAATAAACATGGAGTGTACTGTTTTCGGTATTATGACAGTTCATAACCTCCTAAATTTTATTTAATGAACAAGCCCTATAAAAACGAAATGAGTTAAATTTGTTTAATATTTGTGCTCGTGTAATAAATATCTAAAAAAGCACCATTTTGTTTAATTTTTGTTTTTTTGTAATAAGTCATAAATCGGACAAAATGGTGCTTTTTTGGACGTTTTTTACACATGAACACAAATATAACACATTTCATTTTTATGGGGAAGGAGTGTACTGTTTTCAGCATTATGACGGTAATATATTTGAACCGAATAGCCGTAATTCCGAATTACCCAAATTCAGTTTTCTTTTAAGTTCGATTGGACCTCGGAATTTTTTTTTTCCTTTTCATTTTTACAGTCTCCGGCGAAACCAATGCGGTTAGTTTTTTTTTAATCTATGTACGGATTTTTATAATAAAATATGATATATTGATTATAATGCTTTTTATATCACTGTGTTTCTAAATTTGACTTTGCATTTATTAACGCTATAAATTACACTATTAATTGTCGCATTATTTTTAAAATAATTTCACTATCTCACAAATAAAGAAATGATTTTTTTTCGTATTACTATTTCTTATATTAAATTTTCTCAAAAAGGATTGAGAGAGCTGAATTTACTACGCGATCAGAATCTCGTATAATACAAACTCGATACTCATAATTCCGACAAATCATAATCCCGAAAATTCAAAATCCATTGTTTCCGACATTCATTATCCCGAGTCCCGACTCCCGACACTCATTAATTCCGACACTTATTATCTCTTGACTATTATAATAGCAACATGAATACAAAAATTTTAATAACGGTACATTAAAATATTAATCGGTATATTAAATATGCAAAGACTTACATTTTTATTTAATATAAAGTAAAATTTTTAAAAAAAATTATTTTTTCTACAAAATAAAAACTTTTTAATAATTAATAATTACTTATTAATTTGGCAAAGTATTATTAAAATTATCAAATATTAATTTTCGAGAATTATTTTAAAAATCTTTACATATTAATGAAAATATTTAATGTCATGTGACGATTAGTAGTAAAAAGCATAAATTTTTTTCGAAATACTTAGAAGTACAGTATTAATCGCTACAAAGTATTACAAAATTATTACGTCTATCAAAAACTGAAAAAGATAATAAGTGTCGGGATAATAAGTGTCAAGATTTTGAATTTTCAGGATTATGATTTGCCAGAATCGGGTTACGGGAATCCGCAAGTCACTTCAAACATTATAAAAGAAGTTTTAGATTCAAAAGTGATATTCACTGGAAGATCGGAAGCACTTTCATCTTCCAATTCCAATGCCTATTCCAATTCTAGTAGATTTTTATTGGAAGCTTGGAAACACCTTTATCATGTGAAAAATTTCGTCCAATAATAATTAATTATATAAAAAAATTTGGCATTGATAAATCTCACCGCAGGTGATTCCGGTATTTAGCAAATATTAACGGGCAGAGTTTAACACTAATTTTAGTAAAGTGAATAATCACCAGCGGTGATATTTAGCAATACTCGACATTTTATTAAAACTTTTAAGCTCTCATTTTGCTATTGCTGGATGTGTGTACTCATTTAAAAGATCACCTTTCAGGCTACTATTCAAATTTTTTCTTAATATCTCTTCCTCTTACATTTAATCATGAATATAACTACATTGGAAAATCAAATAACCTACGTCAATTTCCAGATCCAATAATTCAAATTCTTTCCAATAGAACTTCCAATTCCAATAAAATGTCATCAGAAACTTCCAAGAACACCACTTCTTATAATCTAGGTAATTATTTGGTAATTGAATCCAGATGACTCTTTAAGAATAGGATCGGAACAGTTTAGATAGTTAATCATTTTATTCTCGTCTCTAACTTCTATGTAATATATGATGTGGTTTTGATTTTTTTATGATTTATCGAAAAAATTATATTTGCTTAGTCACATTGTAATATTTTACTTTAATTGAAGGGAATTTTCTAAGGTTAGTTGGTAATGAAAAGCAAAGATATTATTAATGTTATTTTTCATATTTTTGCCGCATGATAAATCATGTGACCTGAGGTCTGAAGTTTGACAATATCCCGTGTCACTGCCCCCTATATGTATATACCTGCTAACTGTTTACAATTCTCATTCAATGTTACAAAAAGTTAACAACTTCATAATTAGTGTATCTAATAGTGATAGATGCCATTTAGAAGTAGAATAAAGATAACGACAGTAATTAAAATTACTTTTTTTAATTTATTATTAGTGTTCCATTGTTGCAGTTAAATATGACTCAATCAGAATAATGGTGGGTTAAGACTTAAGACCAACATTATTTCGTCGGGGACTGTAATTGTTTTTTCTCTCAATTTAACTCAGATAAAATAATCGACACAAAATTCTAGTATATTAATTATTTAACATAAAAGATACTTCCATTGTTAATAATTTACAGAAAATACAGACGCCAGCATCGTGTCACTTTTTATTGGTTGCTTAATTTATTTTGTTCTTATATTTTTTCTTTTCTATTTAAATAATTTTATATTTCAAACCGACACTCTATCTATATCCTATAGCAACACTACTATTTTATTTATTTTTTACTTTATTTTCAAAAACTAAGCCACTTCGAGAAGGTATTGTATATGGTCCAATTAATAATTTTTCTTCAATTTTTCCACTTTTTGTTGAAACTTTGTACTTCAAAATAAACTTATGTAAAAACAATTTTGTTTCATTAACTGCAAAAAATCGACTGATAAAAAAAAAAGATTGTTAGTTATAGGCAAAATTTGGATAAAAATATTTTGTTCATAAAAATAAATACCCAGGACACGCGTGTTTGCCACCACCGAAAATAATATAAGAACGATCAACTTTTGTCGCAGGAGAATTTGCATTTACAAATTGAAATGGTTTAAATTCTTCAGCATCATTACCATAATATTCTTTTGATTTTAACGCATCATCAAAATACAAAATTGTCTTGCGCCCTATTCACAAAAGAAATTAGATGGTAATAATAATTTTAAAATATAAAAATATAAAAACAACTTTACCTTTTGGAATTGTAAAACCATTAGAAAAAGTAAAACTTTTTGATATCATGTAGTGAGCTAAATTAACTGAATGTAAAATATGTATTATTTCAATTACAATTATAATTATAATTTAATATGTATGGAGAATTAAGATTATGCTTACTTATGTTACCAGCGTGTCTTAATGATTCCTTAACGAAACTATCTAGTTTTACCATTTTTTGAACATCGGTCAAAGTTACTAATCCATTACATTCTTTATCAATTGTCAATGCTTCTTCATATAATTCATTTAATACTTCTGGTCTTCCTGCCAAATCTAAAATAATATAAAATAAAATAAATAAAACTTTACAAATAAATTTCTTTTATAAAAATTGTATGCTTACCATATAATGCGTCAACTGCTGCTCTACTTGTTGTGTTAATTGAGACAAAAGTCATAACAAATAAGTTGTCAACATGATAAGGAAGATTATTGGGTTTTGTATGATCAAAGTCCGGTTGATTCATATAATATTCCAATATATCATTCTAGTATGGACGTTACGGATACGAATTAATTGATATAATAATAATTTTCAAACAATAATTTTACTTACATAAGGTTTATAATTATCACCAAGCACATTTTTTTCTTTTAAACGTTTTTCAATTACTGGTTTTACACGATTCATTACCACTTCTCGATGACGTGATACTGGATTCCATCCAAATTTCATAGGTAAACTAATAAATAATATTACTATAAGTTATCAGATAACTTTCTATGTATATAAATACCTGCATGGTAAAAGCAAACATGCTCACGTAATTACGAATTCGTGTAGTTTCGGGTGAATGAAAGATAAAATTGGTGGAATTATTAATAATGGACCCAGATCAAAAGCCAAGTTTTCAAATGACTTCACTAAATCCTCATGAGATGCCGCTTCCTAATGTATATTAAGGTTTTACTCTTAAAGAATAATTTACATAATTTATAAATCGATCTTATATAATTACTGACTTCTCCAACAAGTATGTTTGCAATTGGTAAAGAGATGATGCCATTAACCATATTCCAAGCGTTATAAATTGTCTTGGGATCTAATATTCAATAAATATAAGAATAAATAATATAATACTGTGATGGCAAATGCTGATTGGTGTGATATCGATTATGAAATTTGGATCCGTTATACGATATCTAATAGATATCCGAGAATGGATACCAATCTTGAATTATCCGGATAATCCAGATTTATCTGAAAGGATCCAATTATTCAAACTCTAACTGATTATATATATCATTGAGCATACCATTACAATCTCCGATCCATTTTTCCATTCCTTTTAAGAGATATTTTTGTACGACGCCAATATTTAAATCGAGTTTACCAGAAACTTGTTCTCTTGCAGTTTTAGCATGAAATTTGACACTTTCTCTGTTTGTACCGCCATTATAAACAAGAAGATGTTGTAAAGGAAGAACCTATTAAAAAAAAAAAATAACAAATATAATTTTTAATGAGTATAGACGCAAAATGTCATTACTGTATATACAAAAAATATTATATTATAATACTTTTTCAATTGCGCTAAAAATCATAGATGTTGTGTTCATTTTAAGATAATTACCTCATTTGCTGCTGATATTAAATCAAAGTCATCAGGATTTCTAAACACTTCAATCAATGAATCTCTTGAAAGAATTGTCATAACTTGTCCGAATACATAAATTGAAAAACATTCACCATACTAATTAATGGATACACGTAAATGTTAAAAAATTTGTTTTTGTTTTTCAAAGAAAAAAGATTAAGATATTATTTATTACCTGTTCTTTACATTCTTTAAAGAATTTTTTTGTGTTAAATAAATAATTATATGTATGCCCAAGAATTGGAATTGAATAAGGTACAAGCGGAGGTTCGTTCTATAAAATAAGGTAAGCAAAGTTTACAAAATTAATTTATGATTACAACCGAATTTGCTTACTTTGCCTATACGAGGACGTCTTATGATATAAAGAATTATCATAAAAATAACGAATATTTGAAACGCTGAAAATTCAATCATCGTGTCAGTCTTTTTTTTCCTGTAAATTAGCCTTTTTGTAAGATAATGTTAAAATTAACTTTCTTGTAAGATAATGTGTTTAAAAATGGAAATTATAGATAATGTGTTAAAAATTGGAATATTTATAATAAAATTTATTAGGGTTTTAATATAAGTAATTCGGCATTATAGTTTATGAGATCCCCGTTAACGTGTGCTACAATTAACATTTTATATATTTTATTGGTTCCGACCGACACGCAATGTAACATATTTATCCCCAAATATTTTTTGCCTTAGACAGAAGAATAAAAGATAAGCAAATATTTACTTATTTCAAGTAATTACATAATAAATTACGGTGACCAATAAGAATTGGTCCGGAGCATAGCGAAGGTCTATTTCTATTTATGCATATTTAATGAAGCTGTCTAATGGATCTAGTTTACTATAAGCATTTTAATAAATTTCCGTGCGTGTAATCTGTGTAAACTGTGTACAAAAAAAAAAAAATTTGATATTAAGCTATCTTTTATCGCATTACTATCATATGTGATTAAATAATCATTACGAAAAAAAAATTATTAAACATATTGTCGTAAATAAATTTTGAATTTTTTGAATAGATAAAACTGAAGTAGATAAGTTAAAAGAATTTTTAAGTATTTCCCATTATTTTCTGTTTTCAAAAATTAAAGAACCCCTAGGAGGTAATGTGCTTGGACCAAGGTATGTCTTATTTTCAATCTTACCACTCTTTGTTTTAATATTGTATCTCAAGATTAATTTATGAAATATAATTTTTGCCTCATGAATAGCAAAAAATCGACTATAAGAAATAAAATAAGATTGTAATGGAGTAAGCGATAGTATATATAATTTTTTTTAAAGCCCATTTAAATATAAAATATAATTTACCCGGGACATGCATGTTTTCCTCCACCAAAAACAACATAATTACGATCAACTTTTGTTGCAGGAGAATTTTCATTTACAAATCGAAATGGTTTAAATTCATCAGCATCATCACCATAAAAATCTTTTGATTTTAATGCATCATTCACATACAAATTTATTCTACGTCCTATATACAAAAAAAGTTAAGAAATTGTTTATTTTGGTAAAACTATTATTAATTACTCACCTTTTGGAACTGTATAGCCGTTGGAAAACGTATAACTTTCTGATATAACTTTATGAAGACGCTTCACTAAATTGCATTATATTGAAATAAGTAAAATATTTTTATTACAAATATTTAGGAACAGAAACAAAATAATCCATACGTGTATCATCCGAATGCCTAAGCACTTCTTTGACGAAACTATCTAGTTTCTTCATTTTTTGAACATCAGCAAAACCAATCGAACCATTGCATTCTTTGTCAATCATCATTGCTTCTTCATATAATTCATTAAAGCAGTCTGGTCTTCCCGCCATATCTAAGTTAATAAATAATATTTATACATAGTTATACATAATAACGGAATAAACACTTGTTCCCATTCATCACAAGAATTACCAAATAATCCATTTGTAACTGCACCGCTCGTTGTTCCGATGGCGCCAAAAGTTAGTACAAATAAGGCGTCAACGTAATAATGTAATTTTGAGTAATCGAAATCCGGTTGACTCATATAGTATTCAAGTGCATCAAACTAATATGATTCATAAAATAAATATTTTTTTTAAAAAAAGAGGAATAAATAGTATATGAAAAAAGAAACTTCATCTTTAATTACATAAGGTTTATAATCTTTTCCAAGCGTTTTTTTCTCTTTGATACGTTTTTCGATTACCGGTTTTATTTGATTGATTATAATTTTTCGATGACGTGCAACTGGATTCCACCCAAATCTCAAAGGCAAGCTAATCAAAAAAATTATAGTAAGAATAAATAATAAAATGACATAGTAATTATGAACTCACGTGATAACGAATTCGTGAAGTTTCGGATGGATAAAAGAAAAAACTGGCGGAATTGCTCCTAATGGACCTATATCGAAAGCAAAGTCTCCCAATGACTTTGTCACATCTTCATGAGATGCAGCTTCCTAACGTACAAAAAAATTCTCAAAAATCAAATATATATTAACTCAACAATGATATATAACGTGAATTACCTCTCCAACCATTATATTAGCCACTGGTAAAGCGATTATATTATTTGTTAGTGACCAAATACTACGAAATTCTTTTGGTTCTAAAAATTAATAAATATAGAATCAATATTGAAAAGCAAATAGATAGTAAAAAAATGAATTTTGAGAAATAAAGACTGATATTTTTTTTACCTTTACAATCTCCAATCCATTTATCAATTCCTTCCACGATATATTTTCGTATTACTGGAGTGCAAACTTCTATCTTAGCAGAGATTTTTTCTCTAGCGAGCTTGGCATTAATATGAGCTACTTTTCCAAAATCACCAACATTTTCAAAGATCATATTGAAAGGAAGAATCTACAATAAAAAAAAAAGTTCAAAATTAAACAATTTTTATGACTGGTCTCATTTTCCTCAATTACCTCGAATATATCCAATTCAAAGACTTCCCGATTTATTAACACTTCACTCAATGAATCTCTCGAAACAACCGTCACCACATATCCGAATACATAAACTGAAAAGCATTCACCATACTAATAATTGAATGCACATAAATTTCGTTAATTTTTTTTTTTTTCAAAAAAGAAAGAATTAGAATATTTAATAATCACCTGTTCCTTACATTCTTTCAAGAATTTTTGTGTGTTAAATAAGTAATTATACGTATGTCCGAGAATTGGAATTGTATAAGGCACAAGCGGTGGTTCGTTCTAAAATTAATTAAGATTTAAAAGAAACTAAAAAATGAAAAGCCATTAAATTATCCGGCAGAAACAGTTTTTAAGTCAGTCTTACTTACTGCAGCAATACGAGGACGTTTTATTATATAAAAAATTATCAAAATGATAATCCCAACGATATATGTCTGGAATACTGAAGTTTCTTTTAAATATTCTCCCATTATAATTCAGTGTAAATTGCATACATAATTCATGAAAATGAATGTCTTTATATAAATTTAAAATTCTTTTTGGTTCGTTAATTATGGGTCACGAACAATACTAATTGATAAGCAACTTGATCATCTTTGTTAAAACATCTAAACTTAAAAATTATATATATATAAAGTTCTTTCTTAATTATAGTTGTACAGTAAGAAACCTTACTAATTTCAGTTTTTAAATTTTTTCATTAAAAATTTATAAGTAACACTAAAATTTTATTAAACCATTGTTGCCTTTTTTTTATAGAGAAAGACACTTCCATGCATGGGGAACTAGGATAGCTCGCGCCCATAATTCGCGGAGAATCCGCTGTGCGCGTTCAATTCCTTTATGGATTACTTTTCAGCAGGTTAGGCAGATGTGACTAATCTCTTCTTATTCTCAGTGACTGGAAATTTTTCAGGATATATTCCACAAACTACACAGATATAGTTTCACTGACGGTTCTCCCCAATGCCTTCTGTCCTTTTTTTTGAACTCCGAAAAAATCATGAGTTGGGCGCAAAAGTCCTGTTTGGAATCAGGTTATCGGCAAGTTACCTTGTTTTTAAAGTTTCCGTATCACCTTACTGGAACAATAGGAAGTCAATGAAGTTAGATTACACAAGATTTTACCTAATTAAGTGGGTTAAAAAAAAAACTCGGGTAACAAGATAAATAAAAGATAAACTAGCTCCCTAACCTATGCGTTAAAAGATTGGACTCAACCATAACCTTCCAAAAATTCACAATCCAAAAACCTATGATCCCAGGATAATGAATTTCGGGGATATTAGTAAATTTTTGAATTTTCAGGAATATGGGATATCTTTTTTGGATTTCTGTTGAGTGGCTCTATACATGTGGGCGTAATTATTTCAGATAATAAGCATTAAGGTGGAATGTATTACACCAAATTTTTGTTCGAAGATTCATATGAAATAGTATTACACCCGGTGTAATGCCGAATTGGTGTAATGTGCCGTAATATTTCGGTATGACTTGAACTCCCATGTATAATCACTCAGTGGCTCCCGATATTAGCAATATTATACAAATAATTGATATAACTTATAAAAACTGTATTTTTATTTTCAAAAAAAAAGAAAAAAAAATAATTACATTTAAAATTGTAAAAAAGTGTTTATATTGTTATATTGAGGCAGTATTTTTTTGCATGGTTTGTAAATATAAAGCAATGAAAGCAATTTATACATATTTATATATGTAAAGATTACACTAATAAAAATGGGTGTTTACAAGCTAAGTTCTTTGTTATAGTTGTTGACCCTCTGTATAAAACTTCTATTGAAATTCTTCAAAATGATTTGGCCCAACATAATGCAGTTGTCCGAAAGTGTGTCCAATGAATCTGAAACTAATGAACCTGAATTGGGAAGTTCGCTAGACTCTGCCTCAGCTTCAACTAATTCAAGCTCTTCTTCTGGAGGTTCCAATTTATCTGGAATTTTAAATATTACTTCAGACATTAAAATTCACTTTAAATAACACTTTGATCGGCTTATGAAGGCAAGGAATTATACTTTTGATGAGATGTGTTTCTCGGTAGCAGTGGATATTCGTAGTCTTGGAGGAAATATTAAGATCTCAACATGAAAAATTTTTATAATGGTGTTAGTTAGCACCGTTAATCAGATAAATGCATGGGTAGCTAGTTTAGGTAATGGGAAGGAACTGCCATCTTATGTGTTGGGCTTGGCAGGCATTTATGCTTTATTCCTCCTTGCTTCTCTATCATTTTTACTTTTCTCATGTATTACTTTACGAAAAAATAGCTTTGTTTCGTTTTTTAAACTGTTTGTGTGTTATACAAGTGATATGACATTCGCAAATTTCGTCATGTGATTTGGGCAACTGGTAAAAAAAATTCTGCGCAATAATGACATCACACATGGCCATTTTTTGTAGCATTGCTCGAAAGTTCTGGCATATATTTTAATAAAAAAAAACCGTCACCGAATTTGTATGTCGCATGCTCGCCTATCATGATGATTCGGAACAAATATATTATCCTGTTTGCGTTAGCGGTTAGCGCACTCAATAATACGTGTATACACTAAATTCTAATTCCATTCCGGGACGAGACGCGTAGAATTATTCCGATTTTTTTTCCTTTTTGGGGATACATAGAATAGGAGGAGGGGTAACGCATTTTTAAGTAATTACTATTATATCGTCGATCATCCGATCATACAAAGACGTATTCAAAAGCCCTGTTGATTCTAGACCCTGTGTAAATTATGTAAAGGAGAGACATCCTAGTTAGTGAATCTATTTATCCGCCTTGTGCAAATAAAAAACAAAAAATAAGCGAAAAATTCAAACTTACCATATTTTACATCATCGATATTATCTCCAATCAAACAAACGAGTATATTCCGTAAAGTATTATAAGGTATGTTGGTTTTATTGCTCGGCTAGCTTCTCGAAACATGTCATCACGAACTTAATCGATTTTCCGCTATAGATGTTCCAAAATAAAACGGACATATTGCTCTTCTTGTTATATATCGGCATTTTGATCATCGCCGAGAAAATCACTGACGCATACAATAGACGCAGTGAAATTACTCACATGAATCTCGTCACATACAACGGCACAGCAAAAGTCTGGCGCAGTGCATCAAAAAATTTATCTTATATAAGCATCTTCACGTGCCGAATTCTTGAAACTTTGCGCAGTATCGTACCGGCGAACGCAGGAAGGCAGTGTTGGGCAATTGGACAATTGGACATTTTGGACATTTGTCCAAAACCTGTCCAAAACTTGTCCAAAACCAAAACCTTTTTTTCATTGGACAGGTTTTGGACAGATCATATGACAAAAAATTTAATTTTAGCCAGAATTATGACTAATTTTGGCTAATTTTAATTTTAGTTCAATTATTAAAATTATTTCAAAAATCTTTAAATGTTAATTTTTAATATTATTTTGATTTTACATTAATTTTTATTATTTAATTTATATTAAATATTTACTTTTTTAATATTTTAACATTATATTTTATTTTATTTTTAGTTTCAGTTGATAAATATTAGGACTCTTGAGCAGTTTTAAACTGTCCAAAACTGGTTTTGGACAGTCCAAAATTGTCCAATTAAAAAAACCAATTGGACAAGTCCAAAACCCAACACTGCAGGAAGGTGTGGCCTAACGACAGCGTGACTGTAAATAAAATTTTATTTTATTATAAAGACAGAACTCTCAATCTTGAAGGAGAAGCTAAACTATAATTCATGTACAATATAATTATATAGAAAAGACCGTCCCGCTTGGTTACTGTGAATAAGCAGGTTATGTGGCGCAGCTGACCAGGTCATGTGACTCGCTTATTTTAGACGCGCTCACATTTTCTCAATTCGTAAAACAATTATAACGGGAATATCTTGATACATGTCATAAAGATTGGTCGAAATATAAAAATTAGCACTTCCAAAATTATCTGTAGATATGTTCAAGGAATCCAAAGAGGATTTACGCAGTATACAGAGATATAGCAAAAAATGCAATGTTCACGTTCACGCAAGAAATAAAGTGATACATATTTATCCACGGTCGAAGTGAGAAAATTTATTAACGATCTTGAATTTCACGCGGAAATGAGAGTGAATGTCACTTCCGCCTACACAGTAGAAGTTTTAAAGGTGAGTTTAAAAAAATTTTTGAGAACAAGTTTCGCAATGGACTTATCAACAATTTTTCAGGATCAGCGACAGAATCGGAAATTATTAGTCAATTACGAAGAAACGACTCTATCACAGAATCAAAGGAGGCAGATCATGTGCGAGAAAAAGTTACGAGACCCTCAGAGGCACAGGATGATCATTTATACAAACGTCAACGTAGAGACGAGTTCGAGTATCCAACAGAGGTATTATGTTTAAGCATGAAACGTGCTCTCAAATGACACACGAACCCTTTAATGTATGCATAGGTTGTTTTAAAATAACTTATTGTCATGTTTGCCTTTCCGACTCATTATTTAGATAAAATCAAGTGGTCAAGAACAAATGTCATCGGAACATTCTAGAAAGCTAACACCACAGTTGCTTCGGGGTTCGAAGATTTCTTATCTAGCGACCAAGAATCTGACTCATTTCTTTCAGATGCACCACTTAACTGTCCAGCCACATTGGCGGATGAAGAAGAGAAAAACAACAGACACCGTGATTCTCATAATGTCAACGAAAAGGTGACTATATTAACAAACAACTCCTTAACAATGGATAATTGAACATCAACAATCATATTAACTTCTGTCACGTTTGTCTTTCTATCTCATTTTTAGATAAATCAGATGTCCAAGAGCGAGACATTCCACCCCATCGCCACTATCATCGCAGTCAGAATTAGATCTCGTATCTAGTGACAATCATGAATCAGACTCATTTTCAGATAATGGACTTGCAATTGGTATCTTTACCTCGAAAAGAGTCCAGATGGATATTAAATGACATCGATGTTTCCGAAAAATGGCATCTATTTAAAGAAAAATCACTGGAACTAGCAAATGGAGAAGGTCTATTTGTCGAAAGTCACACGCAACAGATATTGTATGCTTTCAATTTTTTTTCATCTACTAGATTACTGTGGAACTAATTGCAAATATAATAATACTATATAGATCCTTATCACACGTTCTCTTGTTGAAGCCTAAACAACATTGTCCGTTAATGTTGGAGGTTTTGGTGAGGATTTGTGATCATGCACAAGGACATAATAAAGAGATTCACCAAGCAAGAATCAGAATTTGACGAAAAAACATTAATAAAGCTTAAAGCTTATTCGCATTGTCAAGGTATTACTATCATTTTTTACACTTATTTGTTGTGAAAAAATTTAAAATGTGCTCATTGTTACAGCGCCTGCAACGAGATGAGATTGCTAGAGGCAAAGCAGTTTCAGAACTGCAAATTCTTGCAGTTGAGGGGAACGTGCAATTCTGAAGGAAATAAGAAACATAACAGATGTAGCGAATTTTGGGACGAGGTTTTTTACAGTATCTAATGCTCACACATTTTTTCTATTTATTAGTATCGAAAAAGTTCCAAGATCAACATTAAAAAGCCCTATTGGAGAGGTGGAGCTATATACTACTTACGGTATATTTCTGCGATGGTAAGCTTTTTAACTTGATTATATTTATATAACATTTCCTAATCAATAGGAATATTATAGGTCGAATAAACAGGCAGAAGAGTCCAAAGCTAGAAAGCAAGCAAAACAACCCGACGCTATCATCAACGAAATCGATCAGCTGACTGATTCTGAAGCTAATTGTCCGGAATGTAAGAATGCCACACACGCATCAGAGTATATGGAAGAGTTGAAAATATTTTGCGTCCCTGAGATACTTAAAAGTAGAGTTAGTCGAAATGGTCATTTTGCATTACGGCTGATAGCAAACATGCATAATTAGGAAAAAACAATTATTCCCCTAACTATGATCCGCTGTCATGAACCGATCATATTCGGGAAAAGTAATAATAGGGGCTGTGCAACGTAGGATTTGCATAAATATTTTTTACGCATTCATAAATTCTTCTTACCGAAGCGCTAATCCATTTCTCCGAAATAATATTTCACATGGAATTTGGGTGCGTATGCTAATCGCAAAGATTGTTGCTGGTGAAGACCAACTTTATTACTTTGATTTTGGAGAAGCATTGACAAAGATAGTGAAAAGTTTTAACCCTTTCTATCATAACCTACCCATATTTGCATTCACATTGATGCTACTGAAGAGACATAAACCTTTCGAGCTCTCTCAATTCTTTTTCGGAGAGCTTCTTCTGTTCACGTCATCGGCATCTAGAGTTTGAGACGCCAGATCACCATGATTTAATGATCTATAATGATCATACTGTTCATCTATTACGGGTTTGTCTATGGATGACATTAAATACGTAATTGCCAAAGTGCTTCGTGTGTAATGCGCTATAGATTACTGCGCCTGTGACATGCATACAGTATCTGTGATAGTGTAATAAATATTGCAAAGATCTGAAATTTACTATCATATATTAAGATTAAAATTACTTATATATTAACTTTTTTTATATATCATATATATCATATTTAAAATTATATTTAGTAAAATATTTTTAATAAACATATAAATAAACTATATTTATAAATTTAACTACGTTAGGCCAATGAAATAAAATCTGTAAAGGATATCATATTTTTTGAATTATTAAAAATTTTTAAATAAAAAAAATGTTATTTTAAAAAGTATTTACATTGTAATATCAGAAATGTAACATTAGAATATAATTAATAATAAGAATACTTATTCTATATTTTATATTTATTATTATTAGTTATATTTAGTTAATTATAGTAAGATGGAAAAACTAATTTTTTATTTAAATAGAATAATTAGATAATTATGTTATATAATGATAATTATATACATGATATGTAAAAAAGAATAAATAATTAACTAAAGAATAAATTATTAGCTAAATATTAAAATAAAGAGAAAATGTAAAGTAGAAGAATTATAATATCTTTAAAAGAAATAATTATTATAAGTTATAGTTAATTAGAATAATTAATATAATTTCAAAATGTAATTCAGTTTTTTATCAATATAAATAAATTAAATAATTCCTTTTTTAGTTATAATTTTCAATTTTTTTGCAGTTTTTTATAATAAAACTTACCATTATAATTATTAAATTAATTAAAAATAACAAATAAATAGTAAAGAAAGAAAAACTTTTGCGAATTGTAATTATTATATTTGAAAATTTTTTTAATCCAAAAATATTAAATAAAAAAAAATAAAAAAAAAATTATTTTAAAATTCAAAGAAAATTAATTATAATGAAATCTAAGTATACAGTCAAACCTTAATATAGTGAACCCTTAATATAGTGAATTTTTCAGACAATTATAATAAATTTCCCTTCGCTATAATGAATTAACTAATTAAATCTCTTAAAATTTTCACTATAGTCTTATAGCAAAATTGAGATCTGGATCCTAGGGTTCGTTATAACAAAGGTTGACTGTATTTAATATATAGTACTTTACAGATCATTTCAATATTATTTCAATATTATTTCAATATAATTTTAATATTACTTTACTAAAAATGGCCAATTTTTTGAAATGATTTTGTAATAATTTTAAAATACTACTAAAATACATTTAATACTTATTATACTTTTGTTATTATTTTGTAATTGTATTGTATCTAGGTTTATAAAAATAACTCAAAATAATATCACAATAATTTTTTAATACTTTTATTATTATTTTATTATTATAATATAATTAACTTTAATATTATTTTAATATTTTAATTTCAAAAATACTTTAAATATATTTTGATATATTTTAAAAATTTTACAAAATAATTGTACAATTGTTTTGAAAGCCATTGTATCTAGGTCTATAAAAATATTTCAAAAAATTTGCCATTTTTAGTAAAGTATTTTAATATCATTTAATATAATATCATAATGATATTAAAATAATATCAAAACAATATTAAAACTTAAATTTAACTTAAATATATTATTTTAATATTATTCTGATATTATTTTAATATTGCAGTAATATAATTTCAATAACATTTTGATTTTAATGTTAAATGACATTGAAATACATAATATAAAACTATATTGAAATAATATTAAAATAATATTGAAACAACATAGTAGTTAAATTTAAAATAACATAATTAAGTTAAATTTAACTATTTAATTTTATATTGATTGAAATATTTTTTTACTTCTTTTATTTTACTTATCGATATGGTTATTTTTTTTTTTGATTTAAAGCCAGAAAATTTACAATCAAAATACTTATATTACAAATTACAATTAGAATCTTTTTCACTTCATTTTTTTCTTACAGTAAAGCCACAAAATCTTTTATATTCTGTGTAAAAGTAAATAGCTATATCAAAATTCAGAAAATAGTTTTCTTCAATAATTGTAAAACATAAGCGTAATCTAAGAAAATTAGGTCTGCAGTTTATATATTCAGCACCTAGTAAAACTACTTAGAATACAATTAATTATATTAACTAATATAAAAAACTGGTCTAAAAACTTAAATAAATAAATACAAATTAGTTTTAGTTAATAATGTAATATTTTCATTAGCATTATCATTATCTTATTCTATATAATTAAATACTAAACATGGTATAGTATTAGTGTCTTATTGCTTGTTTTATAAGAAATGAATCCTTGAGATTTAAAGCAGTAATTAATTACTAATAATAAATTTTATAGTATATTTGCGATATCAAATAAGTTCAGCTCAAAATATTGTAAAATTTCGTTTCAAAGAGAAAATTATTTATTTAATTGATTGATAATCAGACTATTTGAAATCATAAAATTATACAATTATATAAACCCGAAATGATATAATATTCATTACATATACAATATACATTTTTCCTATAATATATATATATTATATTTTATTTAGTATTTTTTTGAAATACAGTCAACTTTTATTATAACAAACCCTAAGGTCCAGACTTCAACTTCGCTATAAGGTTATAGTGAAGATTTTAAGAAATTTAATTGGTTAATTTGTTATAGCAAAGGGAAATTTATTATAGTTGTCTGAAAAATTCACTATATCAAGGGTTTACTATATCAAGGTTTGACTGTAGTTTTTATATTATTTTGGCAATATTATTAGATATAATAATTACTACTACATACTGCTATAAATAGAGATTTTTATAATAAAACTGAAATCTAAAATCTGAAATTATCTTTTATAATAAACAATTTAATTTACTTAATAGTTGAAATTATATTCAAAATTATTTGAATTCTTTGATTTAAAATATATTAAATTATATAATTACTTTTTTTTTTATATAAAAAATATTTTAAATCCAAAATTTTTACTAAAATTACATTTTTTCAAAAATTAATTTAAGGGTTATCTATATACTTATCTTATCAATGATATATATTTTATAGAAATTTAAAGTTAGTGATAGCTTTAAAAATTAACTAGGATTTGCATTAACTAACTATATAATTTTTTTCTATAAATCATATATAAATATGCTAAAGCATATTATAATCAACCTTATAATCAATCTAAAAGAAGATAAGCAATAGAAAATAAGAAGCAAAAAAAAATAATTATTGTAAATAATAATAAAAAAATATTGTTTAGTTCTGATAATGTAATTTATTCAATTAACAAAATTTTAGAATCTTTTAAATATATAGAAAAAGGTAAACCATCTAGTAAACATTTAAAATCATCAGTTGAAAGGTAAAAATAAAGAAAATCAAAGGAAATTATAGTTATAGATAATGTAATGATATAAATTATAATATTAAAATATGTAAAGTAACTCAATAATTTAATAGTTACTAATAACTAATATTTACTATGTTTACTTATATTACTAATTTTAATAATTATATTGTAACTTATTAATTTCAATATATTGTAATATAATAATAAAATAAACAATTATGTATCATATGATCATTCTGTAAATTTAATGAGATTATGAATAAAAATTTTTTATATTATAATATAAAAAATGTAAATTTTAATTTTTTATTAATATAAATATTAATTTTTAGATTAAAAAATCATTAAAAAAATCAATAATAAGCCAAAATGGGCATTTATAATTAAAAAATATTGGTTCTAATTTTAATTATTTTAAAAAAATGAATAATAATAATATTTTTTAAATAGTTTTATAGGTTGCCTGCAATTTTTAAAAATAAATTGTACTCAGATATAAAATTTATTAATATAAATCAGATTGTATAGCTAGTTAAATTAATTTACATTTTGACAATAAATTGTATAATCAAATGATCCGGACTCGGCTCAGGCGTAGATCGTCATGGAATTCCAGTTGATTTTCTGCAATTAAACCGGATCCGGATGATCGGCAATCAGGAATTCGGCTTCAGGACGATTATTCTTAAAATAATGAGGAAGTATTTATATGGCTAGCATCAAATTTTTATAAATTTTACTCACAATATTTTTTTATTATTATAAATAGTTTAATATAACTTTTATTTTTTTTATAAAAATTTTACATTACAATAAATAAAATAAAGATAAAAAAATTAGTTTTTATAAATTTATAATGCAAACATAAAATGATTTTTATTAAAGCTCTATATAAAGTCAAAAATCCTACTTTTAAACATTAAAAATCATAATAATAAAAATTGGTTTTCATAATAAATTCTACATATTTTATTAAGTTTTGATATAATTACAACTAATTATCAAAATTTGAAAAAAACTAAACTGTTTAAACTAAGTTTTTGTAAAATTCAGTTTGAAAAATGGAATATATAAATTAATGAAATAAGTAAAAATGATTTTATAACAATGGTTTAAAATTCAGTTTAAATTAAATATATAACTTAACTTTTAAACTGGTTTAAAATCAGTTTATTCAACCAAAAAGTATAGATTACTTTAGTTTATTGATCATTTTAACAATTCTATATTATTGTATTAAGAAATTTATATTATTTTTTATAAATAAAACTTAATAAATTTAAATGTTTTGGAGCCCGATATTTATCTTGGCTAAAATTAAGCATAGTGCTGGCCAATATCGAACATAATTCAGGCCAAAACCATTCGATTAAATTTCAGTTTGAACTGATATAAGAAATTAGGTTTTCAAGTTTGTATAATGAAACCAAACTGAAACTGAACTTAAACTGCATAAAACTGTTAAAGGTACAATTTTTTAAAATCAATGAATAATTTCCAATTTTCTAATATAAAATTAACAAATAATAATGTTTGCTGCATAATATATAATTTAAGCTATTATGGAAAAAAAGTTTATTAAAATTACTTTATTTTTCATAAAGTTATGATTTTGAATTTTCCGGGCAAATTTGCCTGCAATTGCTTACTGTTTAAGGGATAGCACTTGAAAATCGTAGAACTATACTGAAAACAAGATTTTAATAAGAATACAAGATATTGGGAATAATAAATAAATAAAATACGTATGTTGTGCATTAATAACATCAGGTGCAGCTGACATGTGTTAGATGTAGATAGATAATGTACGTTACCTCCTATAGTAAACTTTTTTTTACTAATAAATTACATATATTACTTATAAAATATATATTATATCCATAAGGTTGCAAAATTTTCTGATGAAGTATGAGTCGTATTCAAATAAACATACTTACTTGTTAGATTAGATTATTTTTCAGACTATTTCTGGATACGAAATTATAAATTTTATCACCTGCAAAACGTCCTTCCATAAAAATCACCACTATTCCTTTTTTTGAATAATCTTCTTAAATCGTGTTATTTCCCTGAAATTTATTAATACTTTTGTTTAATAAAAAAAATTTATTATATCTATATCTGACGCACGTCAGCCTGCATCTGACGTATAAATAATAGTACCGGGATATCGTCATGTGACACTATTTGACATAGTCTGGACAATAAAAATTCCTTATTTTATTATGTTTTCACAAATATTTAGTTTTATATTTTTTAACAGATTTTTTAAAAATTGTTTTTAACATTAGAAAAGAAAGAAAATTTTGTTGTAGTTGTACATAAAACGGTTGACGCAAGTAGACGCTATACTAACTAAATGATAGACTATACTACATATAGAAGTAACTAACCCATAAAACGGTAAATAAATTAATGGGGCTGATCGCCACACAAGTCACGTGGAAAGAAAATTTGTTGGGAAGATCGCATATGTGGTGAATAAATTATTAAATTTTATAACATTTATATCAAATCTGAATTAATGTATTTTGACATGGACAAATTAAAAAACCATTCAAATTGGATCTTTTTTTTTGAAGATTGGTTTATTGATTTGCTACTACGTTTCGACACATTTAATCAATTAAAGTTGACAAAAATCATTATTGAAAATAATTTATAAAATATAAACGCGTTTATTTTTTGATCTAAATATAAAGAAGCTGACTATAACGCGAAAAAGTATTATAACAGCCAATAAAAAAAATATTTATAACAGAAAAAAAGAAAAAAACAAATAAAAATAACAAAAAGCTTCTTAAAATAAATTGATACTATCTTGTTATTAACTACAAGAAAATTTTACGCGCAAGACTTTGTGGTGCAAGAAGTTCCCGAAGGGCAACAAGTACCATCACCGCAAGATACACCATAACTACCGCATCCATAGGGGTGACAGCATCCGACTGCACATGGAACTAATCCTTGGGACGAACACGACTGTCTTTTCGTCAAACGGTGTGGACCACTTGTCCTTCCTTTTTCTTCCGGTCGTCTTTTATCTATGGAGTTCTCTTTAACTCTACTATTATCATCTCTTTTCCAAATAGAAGGTGTAGCAGAAGCGAATGCGATAAAAGCTACAATTAGAGCGAGTATTAGGATAAATTTTTTATTCATGATTTTTGAAGATTATTAAAGAATTAATGAGTTTTCGTAATTAAGGAGTTTCTTTATTTTTCGTTTTTTATTTTTTATTTTTGCGTGTTAGGAAAGGAAGAATAAAGCTTATTTATAAAACATTTTACAATAGCAGACTCGTTAATGATTATTCTGTTGCGCATTCATTGTTTAAACACTTTTAGATCAAACATTTTGGAGTAACTGATTAAAATGGGGATATAAAGAAAGAAAAAAATTATTATCAAACAAATCTAAATCTCATTCACTTTAGACATAGTAAATGAAATGATCAAATAAGAAATATTATAAAGACGAAGAAACACCACCAAACAAATTTAATGGTTCATGTATGAACATTTAATTGCGAAACATTACAAATCGCAAAGAGGAATCTTGTAATGATCAAAATAGAATGCCATCAAACGAATTTATTGTCCCCCTGAATTTTTTTTTTCTTAAAACAGCAAAAATAAATTTTCCATTAAAGGTTTTATAATGAGATGACCAGATGACCCGAATCAGGGGTAATGATCTTTTGTTACAGAAATCGATAATTGTTAAGTCGATCCGTTTTTTAAGAATGGTGCAGTTAATTTTCTGCGATTAAACCAGCCGGATGATCGGCAATCAGGAATTCGGCTCCGTTTTTCACCATTATCGTTTTTCGTTTTTTATATTCCGTCTTTTATATTCCATATTTTTTTTTATAAAAGGCAAGTCGAAGCGGACAAATCTGCACCTATTTCAACATGATGATAAATGATGTCACATGAATTCTTCGGTTTTCCCCGTTGCACAACAATCCAACAATTTCTTATTTTAGTTACTACGGTTCCCGTTCCCTAACTTCCCGGTCAAAATATGTATGACAAACATATTCTCTGAAAATTAAAAAACGGTATTTCATTATTTCTTTTCTTTTACGAGAATGTAGACACAAAAAGAATTTTTTGCAAGACATTAATATTAATAAATAGATTTATAATACTTAATAATATGGTACTTATTTTTAAAAAATAAATTTTTTTATTTTAATATTTTATATCAATATTATTATATTAAAAAATAATTATTTTTATTAAATATTTCTTTTCGAATCAAGAAAAGAAAATGTTTGTCATACATAATCATGCATATCTTGACCGGGTCAAGAAAGTAATACGAGGTAATTTTTGCGTTCCCTAGTGTAGATATCATGGACAGTCAAGACGGAACTTCAAAAACAATTACACTTAAAATACTTTGCATGGATAATTTTCGTTTTAATATATAAATTCTTTTATACACAGTCTTGATATAATGGAACATAAGTAAAGTCTTTGATATATCGGAATTGGGGTCTGGAATGGATTTATCATAATTTATAATTAATTTACCCTCGATATAACGGATTTTTGACAAATTTTACTAATGGAACGGATAGTTCCATTATATCGAATTTCACTGTGTATAAAGCGGGTTTGGTACGAAGTCAATCAGTTATAAAATTTTTAGTTCAAAGGACCAATATGTTTGTGAACATTTTAAATGACGCTTTTTTCAGTAACTATTTTTTTATCTGATCACTTCAGCTACAGCAACTGGAGATGAGACGGCCACGCTAGCAGACGACATTAAAAAAAATATAAGATGAAAGATAATCGAGAAGGCGGGAACTTCTTTGACTTAATCGAAGAAAAGCTTGAGAAATGGGGAATGCCGGGTGGAGAAGCTGGTGAAGTTCGCTATGAAAAAAAGTTGAGGGCCTTTTCGTCTTACACAGTTTGAAGGAAGTGTTAACGAGATGTAGCATTGACTCCAATAGTACGGACATCATCCCACAAACCCACGAAATTCAAGACCCCAACGAACGAACACTTCGAGCATTGTATGATAGAAATTTTAGTCAGTTATGGGTCTTTGGTCATATAGCTTGAAAGCCATGCGTAATGAGTACGTTTCGATCATCTTCACACGGTGGGAGATGCTACGAATAAGGAATTTAGTATGAGACCTGAATACGAAATAATTGGTGATGAAAGTTGCGGTGAGTTGATTATGCAATCAAGACATGGGAATCCCTCGTTAACATAGCTAATCCGGAATATAATATATCATAGCTAAAAAAATGTTTTCTTGAGGTGAGAATTTTTTTTTCTTATGTTAATTTTTCATCGACCACGAACTGTGAATAGTAAATAATCGTAGGTTTATTAAAGGACAGGGCATGTGCAGAAGATGACTCTCCCTCAAAGAAAAAAGCTAGAATAGAGGGTTATCGTTCGAAAAAAATAATCGTGTAATATTAGTCTGTAGATATAGAATAAAAATTTTCGTCATGTATCACGGGCAAAGTCCCAATCATTGTATTTATTTTTTGCGTACATTAATAAAAATTTTTTCTTGGCAAAAGTGATCGGGCGTTACAAATTATAACATATATTTTTTTATTTTGAATGCTTACTTGACTTTGTCAAGGTTTTATAGATCATGTCATAGTGAATTATTGAGACAACGAGCTTAAAGATTGAGAAAGCTGAGATAGAGGCTAGAAATGTTGAGCTTCTAAAACAGATTATGGAAGAGAATGCCAAGCGTGATGCTGAGAATGCTCAACACAATCTAGTATCCGGGAGCTCGAGAGTATATACTCGCAATATTGGAGCAGGGCTCTTGCAGTAGATGTACAGGCACAGAACAATAAGTAAGTCATTGACCAAAACAATGCTGACACCAAGTCACTGAAGGACAGGGAGCCCGATTGCAAAATAAATGACACCGGCTCAAAGTCATTAGAGGATAAGGAGGTGGTCACCTTCTTGGATGAGAGGTACATGAGGAACTTTTAAACAAGAAAAGGCAGCTTGTGCGGCAAGATTAATTATGTGAGCCATGTATCTCACATGATTATTATCTATAGTAAAATCTATATTTCTCTTCTGACAAACCAATTCTAATATCTTCATTAAGGAATTATTATTGGAAGCGTTATCTATCGTATATGTTATAATTTATTATTTTTATATAACAGATAATAAATTTGTAAATAAATAAATAATAAATAATGAAATAATGATGGCATAAATATACTTTGGTAAGATAGAATAATAACGAAATTACAGAAAGTTTATCAGAATCATATATATATATTAAACCAGTCAAAAACAATCTTAATTTCAAAAAGATAATTTACTTATTCATATATAAATTTGGAAATCTACACAATATTAAACCGACCATTATAAGCTTCCTGCATGATGTATTACTACTATTATTAAAAATATTTTTTAAATAGTAATTTAGTTGATATACTTTATTCCGTCACCCGATAGGCCATTTAACTTAAGTCCATAAAAATAATTTGAAATTTTATAAATAATAATAATCATAATTGTTATTTTAATAAAAGTTATTCTACAAAACTATACTAAATAACCGTTCATGATTCATCCGTTATTAGCTGTACTGTTATTATTATTAAGATTTAAGATTCTTCAACTATTTTTTCATTATTGAAATCCCAATTGTTTTGACTTAGAGGTTCTTCAATTATTTCATCATTGTCAGAGAATGATGATCTTTTCTCATGTTGTTGAAGAAATTGAGATGGTGAATCGATTGTATCTATCGTTAATAAGGAATTTGTTTTGATTTTTGTTGGCTTCTCTTGATTTCTTTTATTATTTCCTTGATTAGATTTGCCCTCAATGACTCGCACAATTTCAGCATCAGCGGTAATCACGTAAGATAAGAATATATTTATTAAACACTTTGCTGCAAATGTTACGGGACTTAAGCTTTGGCTCAAAATATAAAGATCTACAAAACCAAATGCATGAAAGATAAAAATCACGAATAAGCGTAAGAAATTCCAGTATATAACGGCAGTGAATATAGACCTTTTTGGGCGTCCCATATTTGTAGATAAACTTGCAACATTTTTATTAGCCTCTTTTAATATAAGAATTAAACGGACGGTCACATATATATCAATGAAAATTTCAACTAATATCTCAGTAATCGAATAATATCGTAAAGTGATAATATTGAGGTCACAAACTATTAAATTAATCTCGGAAATAGTTTGAAGTTCTGGTCTTTGTAAACCGAGTTGAGGGACCTTTTAATAAAGAAATTAAATTTTTTTAGCAATTTTTAATTACAGTAAAAAAAAAATTAAGGATTTTACTTACTGCTAAGCAGGTTCTGATCACAAATAATATAATACCAATCCATTTGTCTGTATTTTTATTATGTATTTGTTTTAAATGCCATAATAAGAAAGCTGTTAATGCCAACCTTATGCTAACATTACCGATGGCTGCCATGTATTGAAAAGATACGCATTGAGGTAGAGTGGCAATGTGAGGAGTCATATGTACGCCAAATACACTACCAAAACGCAATATATTGGCAAAATTTACAATTATTTTAAGAAAATTCGAAATTTTTGTCTCGCGAACTTTGTACAAAAATATCGAAACGATCATATTATGTAAACTTATCTGGAAAAAAAAATTACGTATATATTAAAATTCTATATGTTGTACGTATAATTTGATTTACATTTACAGACTATACCGTATATCGTAGGAGATAATAGTAAAACCACAAATTTTGGTAACAAAGAATTTTGATAAAACATGTACAAAATTTATATAGAGAATACTATACTATTGCCTACGATATAAGGTACATTAGTGTATATATATATATAGCATAGATAGCTTACCACCACGGTTATCCCAACAAAAACTCCAATATACGCTTGTTTCTGAAAATAATCCATTTTTAAGACAATTAACAAGGACTGAATGAAATTTCGAAAAAAAAATACTCCTAATAAATATGACATGTTTATATAAAATAATGAAAGAATAAAATCTTAATTTTCGATTTTCCGAATCCGTGGAACGACCGGTCAGTAATACAGATAAATAAGTTGTGACATTACTTCCGAAAAGGAAATTAATTGTTTTTACTTTTTAGAATAATTTTTAGAAATCGGTTGATAATACAGAATGAAAAATATTATTGCTAAAAAAAAAGTTATACAAACTAACAATGCTTATTAATATAATAGTATTTCTTTTTACGTTTTCGTTCTCAGTGACCAAAATCAGAATTTTTTTTTTAATTAATACAAACTAGGTTTAATATTTTTACTGCCTGGTGTGTTAAACCACCTGATGACCCGAACTTGATGTCTTGGCTGAATACATGTTGTTTTTTCGGTTAATAAAAAAGCCCGTTTATCATTTTATTGGTTTATTTCGGAGTCAGTTATTTTTATAAATTCCTTTTAGAGAAGCTGTTCAACTATAATATTATCAAGACAAAGAACGCACAGCAGCTATGTAACATTTGTTTATACGTACAAAGATATGATAATTTAAAATAACGGGAACTTTTAAATAAAAATGATAATTTACAGTACAGATTTCCATATAAAAATTGTGTTTTTTGGGCAAAATTTTTAGAGATCGGCACAATGCATTTAAGTCATTTGACCAATATTAAATAGTGCTCATATCACGTGTTTTATAATTTATGTTTAATTTATCCATTTTTCATTTAATAATTTATTAACTTGGCATTCTGAACAATAAATTCAAATTTACTGTCCAGTTAAGTAAATAATCACTTTCACCACTTGGCTTATATTTAAATAATCATAAGTAAATGAGAATGATAGTACAATTTTACTAATAAAGAAATACTTACCAAATTCTGTTACCAAACATAAAGGAATAAAATTTGTAAAATATGTACTCTATTAACTAAAAATTATTCTAAGGTATCATCATTTTTATTATTTCCATTTGATTATATGATATTTTATCAATTAACATAAAGCAACACAAAGTGATAAAAATGGTTTTTATAGTCCAGCCAGATCAGTTTTTGTTAAGTCTTAAAAAAAAAATTTTTTTATATTGTTATTATACTAGGTAAGAATTTTTAAAAATTGAAAAAAATTTTCATATACAAAATTTTTGAAAAAAAAATTAAAAGCTAGGTTGCTGGATTATTGACCATAAAATCAAATTTGTATGGCCTAATATATAACATTATTGCAAAATACAAGCTTAAATACCAGTTATATATAGCTTATAAGAAATTCTTTATTATTAAATAATTTTCTTGCATTTTAAAAATATACAGTACTGGCAAAAAGTAATTAGAATTGCAAAAAAATGCAATAAATGAGAAACCAGCGATTGAAATTACTTTAAATTTTACAGATTTATTGCCAAATGGATTAATATTAAATGTATAAAATGTCAGCTTTTTATCTTATTTCCTTATCTTACAATTGATTTTTTTTTTCGAAAAAAAATCCATTAAAAATTTAAGCAAGGTAAAAATTTAATAAAGATTTTTAATATTGTCCTTAATCATTAACAATCAACATATATAATTATAATAAAAAATTATAAACATAAAAATATATCTTTAATTGATTTATTGAAAAAATTTGGTTGTTACTTAATTATTAGTTAGTTTTTCATTAATGTTGACTTAAAAATTATTAAAATAAAATAAAATTTAAATATATTATACTTATTTTTTCAAATATTTTGAATATTATTAAACTAACATTAAAAAGTCTTTATTATAATCCTTTATAATTATTGTAATTAAAATTTAATTTTTGAATTTTAGTTCTTTTTACTAAAATTAAAGATTAGGTTAGGTTGCGATCAATATAGTAAAGAAACTTTGATCTCAATTTTCTCAATAACCAACAAATAAAAAAGTTTCAAATTTTTTTTAATAAAATTAGCTTAGTGTAAACTTTAATTTATAATCATTCAACATTTTTATGAATTTTAATTTGAATACTATAATTAGAATTTCAGATTTTTTATAAGTTAAATATTTTACAATTTTTTTTTTTGAATTAAAAAATCAATTGAGAAACAAAGAAATAAGATAAAAGGCTGATAATTTATATACATAATAATGACATATTTGGCAAAAACTCTATAAAATTTGAAGTAATTTTAATCATTGGTTTCTCATTTATCACATTTTTTGCAATTCTGATTACTTTTTGCCAGTACTGTATATAAAATAAAGATTATATTTATACAAATAAAAAATAAGCTGTTTTTAAATTAAGTTATGATAAATATAATTATGTAAAATTATTGATTGTTATTTGTTTAATATCCATTAAGTATTTTTTATTATAGTACTACTAATTTTTTAGTTTGCATTAAATAATTGCCATATTATTACCTTAAAACTTTTCTCAGGTAATGCAAATAATATTACTTTACAGACTATTAAGCCTAAAATCATTCAATTGATATTAAATATAATAATAGGTTTTTGCTCCATATTGTTGCATTTCTAAACATTTTGCTACTTAGCTATAAAAGCTAAATATTAGCAGTTAATTTGTTACTTAGATAAATTCATTTTGGCTTTCAAGAAGTTTATTTGAATTTTGCATTATAATAAAATAATAGATTGGAAAAAATCACAAGGCATTACCAATGCAAATAAAAGTTCTAGTACTAATTATTTTTTCAAGTAAATCTCTGATTAGCCAAATTTTAATGAATAATCAATAGAGTTTGGAAACAGATGCACCATCTGGTTTTTAAACTAGTTTCACCCATTTTTTTTACAATTCGGTTCAATCCGGATTCATGCTGCAAAAACCAGTTTGTGTTTAAAGCAAGTGCAACCGGATGCTCAACCCAGTGTGATATCAAAACTTTATAGTGTTGGCCCAAATTACGAAATTATAAATCACATGATACTGGGTAAATAGTTTAGCCACCAGGATTTTATCAGTTATAGAAAATTAAATTCTGGAATTATATTACACAAATTTTGTAATTCTGGCTGAAATTATAAATTCGGCCAATTATATGCCGATCGTATTTAATTCTGGCCAAAATTACAGTGTACTGTACACTTGACAAATTCATGCGGGTTGTCAGTAAATAGAATTTTGTAATTTGTCACATGTCCCGTACATTTTGAAATCAGTGTAAGCCTGATGCAAAATGGAAACTCTAATCCAGGATGTAGATAGGACCCCGAACAATATATATATAGGTCAGATAAAAAATTCAAAATTTACTAAGGTCAATAAGCAAATATTTTTCATGTCTGCTAAGCAAACTTTTATCTAACCCATAAATTTTTTACACTGCTAAGCAATTTATTTTATGACATATATATATTTATATATAATTTTTTTTATAAAATATATATATAAAAAAAACTAAAAAAACAAAAATTTTTGAAATAATGTATGGATAAAGCTATTATTATTTTTTTGTAATATTACAACTTATAAATATTTCTTATTAATATTTCGTATATCTGTTCTGTGACTTTAGAGCGTAATTTAGGCACTTTAGTCAAAGGAAACATCTAAAATCTTCTTAAGTAAAGTTGTTCAGCAGATTCGAATCTACTTATATATAAATTTTTATCATGATTGAATAAATATTTATGGATTTATTCATGTTTTTGTAACGCCACCAATACGCGGAATTTTTATTTTTAAAATTTACTGTAAAATTTGTCAAAAAAAATATTTTTAAAAAATTTTCTAAGTAAGAATAATGAAATAACTTTTATTGATTATTACAAAAATTATAGTGTAAAATTATAAAAAACAGCAAAACACTTATTTTTTCCTTTCCACCCACCCGTTGCTCTTATTTTCAATATATATTTTTACTGTTACATGAACGCATGTATGATTTATAATTTTAATGTTATGCGGATACGTATTTGTTTTATCAAAAACATGTTACATGATCACGTCTAAAAATGATTCCTGTATTATGTATACAATTAACTTATTCTTTGTATTAAAAATAGTAAATTTTTTTTACACAAACATGTTTATAACTTTGTTTACATATTTTATTAGATTTTTTTAATGTGAAAATGTAAATATATATTATATTATATACAGTCAACTCCCTCTATAGTTACTCCCATTATAGTCACATTCTACTATATAGTCACACCAGTTGAATGTTCAAAACACTTTATTATTAAAATCTATCCTATATAGTCACAATCTATCTAAAAATCTTATATTAAAAAGAACCGTTTATAATCACAGTTATATAAAGAATATATTAAATAACTTGGCATCTAATAATCGTACAAAGATGTATCATAGCTTGTTAGAATCGTCTCACTGAGACGAATCGAATGGTGGTAGTTTTATCCTTTTCCGATCACTGGCTGACGAGTTATTCAACAAAATGTTAAATATCGGCATTATAATATTTCTTGATTTACGTTTACTGCGCCATTTAACATTTTGCTAGATTTCTCAGTACCTAGTGATTATAAAAAGACGATTTATAGCTCGTTGGAATCGCCTCATCGAGACGAATCGAATGGTGGTAAGCTCATCTCTCTGTGATCAATATTGATGGAGTTATTACTTAAAAACTATTTAATATTTTTTTAATTTCATAAATTGATCTAGTGATTGGATTTCGATGTATCTTATACATTAGATTCGTCTCATCAAGACGAATCGAATGGTAGTAAGATCGTCTTTCTAGGATCAATATTGGCAGAGTTATTACACAAAAACCATTAATATTTTTTTAATTTCGGAAATTAATCTAGTGATTGGATTTCGATGTATTTTATACCATTAGAACCGTCTCATCAAGACGAATCGAATGGCAGTAAGATCATCTCTCTACGATTGATATTGGCGAAGTTACGATACAATAAAGTTTTAAGTATAATTCTGGCTAAAATTATGTTAATTTTTGGCCGGAATTATGATATACAAATATAAGAAATTTTTTATATAGTCACATCTCTTTATAATCACCAAATAAGGAGGATCATCGCAACTCTTTCCTGAATTTTTGAAAATACTAATAAAAATTTATTTTTGAAATTTTCGTTCGAAAATTTCTAAGTGCTCGTTCAAAATACTAATATTTCCACAGTTGCTTTCCTCTTTACTGAGCTTTATACTATGACTACACCTCCAGCTCCTTCTGTTATTAACCCGGATATTCCGCCGCCACCGCGTCCTGTTGCTTCAACTCCCTCTGGAGACCGACCTTTATCTCCTACTAATACCGCTGGCGCGCCTAACAAACGTTCACGCGTTGTTTCTGATGACGCTATGAATGTTGATATAACTTCACCTTCTGCTTCGGCTCCCAACCTTACTTCCACCGCTCCTTCAGGTCTTCCTGTCAACAAAGTCCAAGTGCTTACATCTCCTCAAAATACTACCACTCCTGTTGAAACTGTTGACGCTTCTATCCATGCTCCCTCTAACACCAGCGGTAAAGGCAAAGCTGTCGCCTTTCGATATTCCAGAACGACGACCATCCCCCGATGGTAATGCTGCCGCTATAAAATCCGCCCCATCTCGTTATTATGCTGCGGCATATTTACGCGACGCGCCTGTCGCGTTCAAGACTAAATTTTCCACCAATCGCTCCATGTGTGACGAAGTGGATTGCTCACTCTCCCGATATTCCTCATATGGCACCCGCGCACGTTGTGATGGATCAGGCGATAACAAGAAAATCCTTGTCTTCTTTTTTGATCAACAGGATTTTACCGATTGTGTCAGCTCCCCACGTGCCAATCTTCTTGATTTGGCCTTTAGTCATTACTCCCCTGCTGACGCCAAACTCAGTGATAAAATGAAGTCTTTGTTCGTCACTGATATCCCACTTTTCCTTACTGAGACTCAAGTCCGTCAGGCATTTTCCCGATATGGCACTGTAATTAAGTGTAAACTTACTCCTAGAAAGCATTACTACAATGGCCATATCCAGTTCTCCTCCGCGGATGCAGTTACCCAATTCAATGATATCTGGGCGATCATTTGCCTTGGTAATTCTTTACGTGTCTGCCCGGCATCTTTCTCAAAAGCCCAACGTGATAGCTGCAGAGAACATGTTGCTATCCTTGCCGGCATCCCTAAGAATATTAAAGAAGCTGATCTGTTAGAAATCGCTACTCAAGTCAACGCTAAGGCCCTTAACGTCCCTTTGTCTATCAGTTCCTACAAACCTAAACCTTATGTATATTTGAATTTCTCCTCATTTGAATCCCTTGAAGCTGCCAAAGAAATGACCGTGGCTTTCCGCGGCAAAGGATTAACATGGCACCCTCCCAATGAAGCACAAACTTTATGCCATGTCTGTGGGCGTCCTGGTTGTTCTCCCTCTGTATGTAATCCACGTCCTACTGGAAAGCTGGACGATCGCCTTAACAAACTTTATTCTCGTTTTAATGCTGGACCTAGACGTGGTCGTCAGGATTCGCGCCAATCACGTGACAATTCCACTTCCCGTTCAAGATCGCGTTCCAACTCTAGATCCCGCAATAATAATTCCTCTTCATCCCGTTCCAACAACAACAATAATACTTCTAACACTTCTCGTCCCAATACTTCTCAAAATAACAACCGGAACAATACTAATACTAATAATCATAGGAACAATAAAAATTCTTCCGGTTCTACTCAACCTCCACACCAACCTCATTCTGTCAATTCTACATCACCTACTTCTCCATCGGATAATTCTGCCCTTATGCTTCCTCAACATATTATTGATGAATTAAAGGCGCAGATTAAAGAGAATCGCCACTACCCTTAAATCTCTTGACGATACTGTCTCCTGGATGCAGGATACTATCACGAATCATGATTATAGAATTTCTGAGCTTGAATCAATGATGAATTATGATTGCGGTAATCCCGGTGACTCAAATTTGTACCCACCTCACTGACGATCAAGAAACTCATTCCTATAATCATGGATGGGATGATACTCCAACCCAAGACACGAATTCTGGATTCAATCTTCCTCCCAATACCTCTTCTTCTCTTATGGACGTCTCTCCTGATGCTTCCTTCTCAGCCCTAGATCCTAGCTCCATCCTATCAAGACGACATGTTCCCTTACCTGTCTCCCGACCCACTATTACCACTCCTGATGCTAACGCTTCTTCGTTTGCAATCAGAAATTTTTAATGTTACTACTACACAAAAGAATCTTTCTGCTCAACTTGGTTCGATTATGGAAAAATTGGACTCCTTCTCTCCTTCAAAACCTTCCCCTTCCAATGATTGAACACCAATTTATATCGGGTGCATCACAGGGATTTCACCCCCCTAATAGTGCGATACTTAATAATGATAGTCCTAATATTCCGCCTTCTTCTTCCTTTTCTTCCCCTCTTATTAACTTTGGACAAATCAATGTTAATGGATTATGTTCCCCTGTGCGACAATTACATTTGTTAAATTATTTTCTCCATTCTTCTTTTGGCGTTTTATCTTTAAATGATACTCGTCTTACTTCTTCGGTGCCAAATTTATTTATCAAAATGAACATTTCCAACATAATTTTAAGTCCTATTGGGCTCCTTCCCCTTCTAATTCACGACCTCATGATGGTGTTGGTCTTTTACTTCGCCATCCTTTACATAAACATGTTCAGAAAATTGATCCTTGGAAAGGTCGTCTTTTAAAATTAGATCTTTTTTTCCATCAGACAAAAATTTCTATTATTTCTGTTTATATTCCTCCTTATCATTCGATTCATTATAAAGAACGTGATGCTATTTTTGCCCAACTTAATTTATGGCTTGATAAAGCCCGCTCTAATAACTATCACGTAGTCATCCTTGGTGATTTTAATGCAGATGAAATTTCACATTCACATCTTCCTCAACATCATTTAAAAATTTTACGATCACTTTCTTCTCGATACTTTACGGATCATCAATCCCATATTTCTTCAATTTCAGGTCCTAGTCCCACTTTTTATCATCAAAATGGTTCTTCAAGACTTGATTATATTTGGTCATCTCCTGGATTTCCTGCTCCTGGTCTCTTCTCTCATGTTGAAACTTGTCCTAAGCTGAATGATAATCAATTTACTGATCACCGTGTACTTATAACGGCCTTTGATTTTAGCTCATGTTTCGCTATTTTATCCAAAGCTAGATTAAAGCAGAAAAGCGAACAGCGTACCATCTTTCTTTACAAAAATTTGAAAGATGATGTTTGGGAGACCTTTTCCAATGAAGTAAACTCGCGTCTTGAGTTGTATTTGACCACACACCATCCCTCTATATCTTCACTTTCAGCTATTTCATTGGACAAACTTTGGCACGCTCTTAAACGTTCTATTCTTGGTGGTGCCATTGATTCCTTACCATTTCAGCATGTATCCAATACTCACCATCATAAATATCCTCCTGAGCTTACGATGCTTATTGCTATCAACAAATTCTTGGATAGATTATTGTTCAAATTGACCACGTCTCGGCTTAGTCGTCCAGCTCAAATTTCACAGATGATTAATTCTTTGTCTACACAATTAACTCTTCTGAAATCTCTTTTAATAGATTATACTATACCTATTTATAGTACGACACCACTTCCTGCTTTTATCAAATTTTTGCGTTCGCAAAAAGCCTTGGTCTCTGCATATCTTTCTACGCAATTTCATCAACATCGTGTAGATTCCATTGAATATTATACCGCTCTTAGAGATGAACATTTCTCTACGTCTCCAGGCTCCTTTATTTCTTCAGCCCTATCAGTGGAACATCGTTCTATTGTTCTTGATAGAGTTTTGGTTGTAATTGACTCCAAACCTACTTTACTTACTGATCCTTCAGATATTAAACAAGCTGCTATTAAACACTTCCAATCGGTAGTTACTCCTCCTTTGGTCCAATATTCTTCTACCGAATCATTTCCTCCACGTTGGCAGAGAGCATATACTCCTTTTTCTGACATTGATTCATCCTTATATACTTCGGTTATGTCTCCTATTCTGGCCAATGAATGGATGAACACTATCAACTCTATGCCTAATAATAAAGCCTCTGGTCCTTCCAAAATTTCCTATGAGATGCTCAAACATTTAACTGGCGAAGCTTTCAACTTATCCCTTATTTTAGCTAATGCCTGCCTCATCCATGGAGATATTCCTGCAGATTGGCGTGAAGCGCTTGTTTATCCCATTCCAAAGCCTCATGAATTTGACGCACAATTGAAGAATACGCGACCCATCACTTTATTGGAAACTGTACGAAAATGTGTGGTTAAGGTCGTTACAACTCGTCTTTCAAAAATCCTAGCTGACAACCAAGTGCTTCTAGGTGGTAATTTTGCTGGATTGCCAGGCGGTTCCACTGATATTCCTATTAAGATGCTTGATGCTATTATTCATCAACGACGCTTTGACAAAACTGATGACCAAGGATTATGGATTGTTTCTCAGGACATTTCTAAGGCCTTTGACTCAATTGATTTAAACATGCTTAGACTTGCTTTAATTCGTCTGCATATACCGTCTTTATTGATTAAATTTATCATCAACCTTTTTACAAGACGTAATAATAAAATTATTACCCATCATGGTGATACTTCTGGATATAGAGTTAGAATCGGTATTGACCAGGGTGAAATCATTTCTCCATTATTATGGGTTATTTACTTGGATCCTTTGCTTACCACACTTAATCGAGAAGCTTGTGATCCTTTTATTTTGAAATCTTCTGCATTATTGGATTATTCTCCAATTGAATATGAACAACACAATCTTCCTGTTTCACATATTACATTTATGGATGATTCTACTTTAATTGCTTCATCTAAACGAGGAATTGAAGATCGCCTTTCCATTACTGCTGAATTTTATACTTTAAATAATACTCAAGCAAATTCAGCAAAATATATACTTCTTTCTTCTGAACAATTTTCTCAAACTATTGTGTTTGATCTTTCTCCATCCCCTCTAATTACATCTCATACCCTTACTTTAAAGGCGTTAGCCTTATCTACATCTTTTCGTTTTTTAGGTGTTTGGTTTAACCTTTCGGCTTCTTCTCGTTTTGTTCACAACCAAACTGTTTCCATGGTCAAAGATATGGCTGCTTTACTTAGTCCGAAAAAGCTTTTGGCGCAACATGTGACTTACCTTTACAATATTGTTTTACTTCCGAGGCTTGAGTTTCGCCTACAATCCACATTATTTGCTGAATCCACTATTAATCGCATGGTTTCTCCAATGCTTTCCCTTATTCGTCAGAAGGCTGGTTTGGCCTCGGTCACTCCTCTTTCCGCGCTTTTTACTATGCTGCCTTTCTCCATTCAGCAAGCGTTTGGTCGATTTTTATCATCTCATGTGGCTTCATGGCAGAAAATTTTTTCTCACCCTTCATATAAGCTTTTTGCCAATTATATGATTACCTATCTCCAAGGACTTTTGGATTGTGATGCCTGTCCCTCTACTATTGATTTGGAACCATGGTCCCATACCTTTTCCTTACGAACACATTCTTTGTTCAATTCTTTATTGTTCTCTTCTCGATTGAATATCACGTGGTCTTTATTGTTCCGACCTCCGAGGAAAGATTTACGACCGGCGATTCCACTCCGGTCTATTTTACCAAATGATTTATTTACTTCCATGAAAAATGTTCGGAATAATTTCTGCACTCGTTTTCTTGCTCAACTGATTACACCATGTGGCTCTCGACTTCTTTCATGGAAAGATTTACACTTTCTTAAACGAGTATCGAACAAAGGATCTGTGCCTGCTTGGTTTAATTATTTGTTCAATCTTATTGTTATTCCTAATTCACCTTCTTTTTTTATTTTACAACAATTTAGAATTCCTAGTTCTCATACTGTAGCTTCTATTTCCTTTATAGATATTAGTCGAAATTATTGGTTTAACCCTCAATGGGCTATTTCTTTTAATCGTAATACTAATTCTTTTCTCGTTGGCCGTGTGATTACTACCTATCCTGCTCCACGTAATGAAGCTCTCATTTCACATTGGATTGCGTCTTCGGTTGATGACTTGCTTTCTGATTTTACTGCATGCCAAGGTTGTGCCTCTGCTCTCCCGCGATCCTCTACCTCTAAGACGTTGCTTAAACGATGTCCTTCTGAAAAGTGCTTCTCATATGTGTCTTTATCAAGTTTGATCCGTTATCCGATGAAACCTCGAACTTACATACATGCGGATACTCGCTCGGTTTCACTTTCCGCCTCGTTAGGCTATGCCAAATCTCTTTTATTATTTCATCTTTTTGCTCCAGATCGGTTACCTTCTATGAATGAACAAATGCCTAGGATTTCTGTTATCCAACTTCCTTCTTCGGTGTCTACACTTTATATTGATGGTTCCTTCCTCCCTCCTTCTAGTCATCCGGTATCCTCGATGGCTTATGCATGGACTGCTATAGATCCTGATGGATTTATTTTGGAATCCCACTATAATATTATTTCCTCCATTTTTCCTTCTGCTTTACGTTCAGAAGTTTTTGCTTTATTGCACGGATTGGACTCCCTTCCTCGGAATTCAAAGATTACTGTTGCCACTGATTGTGCCCAATTACTTTCTTTTTGGTCTTTATATGTGGATGCTCCCTTTCTTCCCAGAATGCTTAAAGAATCCAACCACCTTTTGTGGTCTTCCATACGCACTATTATGTTGCAAAAGAATCTGGATGTTACCTTGATCAAGGTCCCTGCTCATGCTGACGATCCTTTGAATAATCATGTGGATGCATTAGCCAAAGCCGCTCATACTGACTCACAGCTTTCCTCTTGTCCACCCTCGGCATTGATGGCTCCTTGCATTTTACAATTTAATTCCTTACCTGTGGATATGAATATCCGGAAATTTATTAGAGATATTTTTGACGCCAAAAGTCTTTTAACTCTTGCTGTATTGCCAAGATTTAATTCCTATTCTTCAACTTCTGATATTGATTGGGCTTGCACCAAATTTTGTCTCAATAACAATAAGCAATTTGCCTCTCACCGGAATGGTCGTTCCGAGTTTTGTGGATTCCGTATCAAATTACTATTAGATATGCTTCCAACGCTTACAACTCTTCAGAGACGAAAGCCTCACCTATATAATCCGAGTTGGCTATGTCCGCAATGTAATTCTTTTCCTGAGACCTTAGACCACTTGTGGACTTGTCCTTATATCTTACCGGAGTTTAGCCCTTTAAATACCTTCAAGACACTACTGTTAAATTTTCTGACTAATTGTCTTGATAAATTCCTTTCTGCATCATCTTTAATACCCTTACCGGACTCTTTTGCTGCTGATTTTATATCTCTTAATTGTTGGAATTGTGATCCTCCTTCAGTTTCTTGCCTACGACTCGCTAGAGGACTTATACCGACTTCTCTTGCAGAATTTCTTGGAACTTATTTCTCTCTACTTCTCATATGGTCTATCTTAGATACACCTTTGCATGACTTTCATTTTGACCTTTATGTTCAAATCTGGTTGTGCCGTTCTATTTTCTTTCATCATTGGGAATCAGCTCAAGGCATTACTAAAAAACTGAAATTATCAGCTCTTGGGTCTTCTTCTATTTCTTGCACTTCCTCTAACGTCCCTCCTGATTCTTCGACACCTTCTCTGGCGACAGTTTCCTCGGATTCCTGGGTTTCTTGGGTTTCCTCTTCTATAATCCGTGGGGGATCTTGGATTTCACACTTGGATTTTTGGCGCCGCTTAACAGTTCAGCCTCTACTTAGGACTTCTTTTTGGTAACGGATTGGATCTTCGGATATGCTGGATAGTTGACTCACACTGGCCTTCGGGTAAAGATGGGGTATGCGTTTCTGTAATAGTTTAGTTTTCTTTACTTAATTTTATTTTGTTTAGATTTCTTTACTTGTATGATTCGTGAAGCTAGTTCTTTTTATTTTTTATGTTTATTTTCTATATTTGATATTTGTAATATTGTTTGATTTGTTTATTGTACTTTTCGTTTAAAAATTAATAATAAAAGATAAAGTCACAAGACTGTTTGCTCATAATCACCAAATAAGAGGATCATCGCAACTCTTTCCTGAATTTTTGAAAATACTAATAAAATTTATTTTTGAAATTTTCGTTCGAAAATTTCTAAGTGCTCATTTAAAATACTAACATTTCCCCAGTTGCTTTCCTCTTTACTGAGCTTTAAACTATGACTACACCTCCAGCTCCTTCTGTTATTAACCCAGATATTCCACCACCACCACGTCCTGTTGTTTCTGCTCCCTCTGGAGACCGACCTTTATCTCCCACTAGTACCGCTGGTGCGCCTAATAAACGTACACGTACTGTCTCTGATGACGTGATGAATGTTGATATAACTTCGCCCTCAGCTCCTGCCCCTACCTTATTTCTACCGTTCCTTCTGGTCTTCCTGTCAACAAAGTCCAAGTGATCACATCTTCTCAAAATCACAGGTCGAAATTAGTTAAATAGGGTATCAATAGGTTATCAATAGGTTATCAATCGGCTATCAATAGGCTACCCTATTGGTAGCCTATTGAACTTGCGCCATAATCCGTCACCAATCAGGCAGGCTGATTGTTAGCCAATTAATAACCTATTGATAACCTATTAGTATCCTATTGGTATTTTTATCAAATTGGTTATCAATAAGGTATTAATAGGTTATCAATAGGTTATCAATCAGCCTGCCCGATTGGTGACGGATTATGGCGCAAGTTCAATAGGCTACCAATAGGGTAGCCTATTGATAGCCGATTGATAACCTATTGATAACCTATTGATACCCTATTTAACTAATTTCAACCTGTGAATATTACCACTCCGGTTGAAACTGTTGACGCTTCTATCTATGCTCTCTCTAACACCAGTGGTAAAGGCAAAGCTGTCGCCTTTGATATCCTAGAACGACGCCCATCTCCTGATGGTAATGCTGCTGCTATCAAATCCACACCTTCTCGCTACCATGCTGCGGCCTATCTACGTGACGCGCCTGACACGTTCAAAGCTAAATTTACCACCAATCGCTCCATGTGTGACGAAGTGGATTGCTCACTCTCCCGATATTCCTCTTATGGTGCTCGCGCACGCTGCGATGGCTCAGGAGATAACAAAAAGATCCTCGTCTTCTTTAATGATCAACAGGATTTCACCGATTGTGTCAGCTCCCCACGTGCTGATCTTCTCAATTTAGTCTTCACCCATTATTCCCCTGCAGATGCCAAACTCAGCGACGAAGAAAAGTCTTTGTTTATCACTGATATCCCACTTTTCCTAAATGAGACTCAAGTCTGCCAAGCATTTTTCCGATATGGCACTGTAGTTAAGTGCAAACTTACTCCTAAGAAGCATTATTATAATGGACATATACAGTTTTCCTCCGCGGATGCAGTTACCCAATTTAATGATATTTGGGCGATCATTTGCCTTGGTAACTCTCTACGTGTCTGCCCGGCATCCTTTTCGAAATCCCAACGCGATAGCCACAGAGAACATGTCGCTATCCTTGCTGGCATTCCAAAGAACATTAAAGAAGCTGATTTGCTTGATATTGCTACTCAAGTCAATGCTAAGGCTCTTAACATTCCTCTATCTATTAATTCCTACAAACCTAAACCCTATGTATATTTGAATTTCTCCTCATTCGAATCTCTTGAAGCTGCCAAAGAAATGACCGTGGCTTTCCGCGGTAAAGGATTAACATGGCACCCTCCCAATGAAGCACAGATTTTATGCCACGTTTGTGAACGTCCTGGTTGTTCTCCTTCTGTGTGTAATCTTCGTACTACACGGAAAGTGGACGATCGCCTTAACAAACTTTATTCTCGCTTTAATGCTGGCCCTAGACGTGGACGTCAGGATTCGTGCCAATCACGTGACTATTCCACCTCCCGTTCACGATCGCGATCCAATTCTAGATCTCACAATAATAATTCCTCTTCACCCCGTTCCAACAACAATAACAACAACAACAATAACACTAACACTTCCCATCCTAATACTTCTCGAAGTAGTAACCGGTCCAACAATAATAACAATCTCCGGAACAATGGTAATTCCTCTGGTCCTACCCAATCTCCAGACCAACCTCATCCTATCAGTTCTACACCTACTTCGCCATCTGACAGCCCTGCTCATACACTTCCTCAACATGTTATTGATGAATTAAAGGCGCAGATCAAAGAGATTGCTACTACCCTTAAATCTCTTGATGAAACTGTTTCCTGGATGCAGGATACTATTACAAATCATGATTATAGAATATCTGAACTCGAATCAATGATGAATTATGATAATAATAATCCGGGTGACTCAGATTTGTACCCACCTCATAATTATCACGATAACCATTCTTATGATAATGGATGGGATGATATCCCAGCCAATGACACGAATTCTGGATTCAATCTTCCTCCTCATACTTCACCTTCTCTTATGGACACTTCTCCAGATGCTTCCTTTTCAACTCTGGATCCTAACTCTGTCCTATCGAGACGACATGTTCCCTTACCTAATTCTCGACCTACTATTATTGCCCCTGACGCTAATTCTTCCCGTCTACAATCAGAAATCTTTAATGTTACTAATACACAAAAGAATCTTTCTGCCCAACTTGGTTCGATTATGGAAAAATTGGACTCCTTCTCTCCTTCAAAACCCTCCTCTTCCAATGATTGAACACCAATTTATATCGGGTGTATCACAGGGATTTCACCCCCCTAATATTGCGATACCTAAATTTAATAATCCTAATAATCTCTCTTCTCCTTTTTCCCCCTTGTTAATTTTGGACAAATCAATGTCAATGGTTTATGTTCTCCTGTTCGACAACTGCATTTGTTAAATTATTTTCTCCATTTCTCCTTTGGCGTTTTATCTTTAAATGATACTCGCCTTACTTCTTCTGGTGCTAAATTCATTTATCATAATCAACATTCCCTATATAATTTTAAGTCCTATTGGGCTCCTTCTCCTTTTAATTCACGACCACATGATGGCGTTGGTCTTTTACTTCGCCATTCTTTACATAAACATGTTCAGAAGATCGATTCTTGGAATGGTCGTTTATTAAAACTAGATCTTTTTTTTCATCAAACAAAAATTTCTATTATTTCTGTCTATATTCCTCCTTATCATTCTATTCATTATAAAGAACGTAATGCTATTTTTGCTCAACTTAATTTATGGCTCGATAAAGCCTGTTCTAATAATTATCATATAGTTATTCTTGGTGATTTTAATGCAGATGAAATTTCACATTCACATCTTCCTCAACATCATTTGAAAATTTTGCGATCACTTTCTTCTCAATATTTTACGGATCATCAATCCCATATTTCTTTGATTTCCGGTTCTAGTCCTACCTTTTATCATCAAAATGGTGCTTCAAGGCTTGACTATATTTGGTCATCCCCTGGATTTCCTGCTCCCAGTCTTTTCTCTCAAGTTGAAACTTGCCCTAAGTTGAATGATAATCAATTTACCGATCACCGTGTACTTATAACGGCCTTTGATTTTAGCTCTTGTTTCGCTACTTTAGCTAAAGCTAGACTTAAACAGAAAAGCGAACAACGCACCATCTTTCTTTACAAAAATTTGAAAGAAGATACTTGGGACAAATTTTCTAATGAAGTAAACTCACGTCTCGAGTTATATTTGACCACACACCACCCTTCGATATCTTCACTATCAGTTCTATCCTTAGACAAACTTTGGCACGCTCTTAAACGTTCTATTCTTGGTGGTGCTATTGATTCTCTACCATTTCAACATGTATCCAATACCCATCACCATAAGTATCCTCCTGAACTTACGATGCTTATTGCTATCAACAAATTCTTGGATAGATTATTGTTCAAATTGACCACTTCTCGGCCTAGTCGTCCTGCTCAAATTTCACAGATGATTAATTCTTTGTCTACACAATTAATTCTTCTCAAATCTCTTTTAAAAGATTATACTATACCTTTTTATAGTACAACACCACTTCCTGCCTTTGTCAAATTTTTGCGTTCACAAAAGATTTGGTCTCAGCTTATCTTTCCACGCAATTTCATCAACATCGTGTAGATTCCATCGAATATTATACTGCTCTTAGAGATGAACATTTCTCTACATCTCCGGACTCCTTTATTTCTTCAGCCCTATCAGTGGAATATCGTTCTATCGTTCTTAATAGAGTTTTGGTTGTCATTGACTCCAAACCCACATTACTTACTGATCCTTCAGATATCAAACAAGCTGCCATTAAACACTTCCAATCGGTTGTTACTCCTCCTTTGATCCAATATTCTTCTATTGACGAATTTTCTTCACGTTGGCAAAGAGCATATACTCCTCTTTCTGATATTGATTCGTCATTATATGACTCGGTTTTGTCTCCTATTCTGGAAGATGAATGGAAGAGTACTCTCAATTCTATGCCTAATAATAAAGCCTCTGGTCCTTTCAAGATCTCTTATGAGATGCTGAAACATTTAACTGGCGGAGCTTTTAATTTGTCTCTTATTTTAGCTAATGCCTGCCTTAACCAAGGCGATATCCCTGCTGATTGGCGTGAAGCGCTTGTTTATCCCATCCCAAAGCCTCATGAATTTGATGCTCAATTAAAGAATACGCGACCTATCACTTTATTGGAAACTGTACGGAAATGCGTGGTTAAAGTCGTTACAACTCGACTTTCAAAAATTCTAGCTGACAACCAAGTGCTTCAAGGTGATAATTTTGCTGGATTGCCAGGCGGTTTCACTGACATTTCTATTAAGATGCTTGATGCTATTATTCATCAACGACGTTTTGACAAAACTGATGACCAAGAATTATGGATTGTTTCTCAGACATCTCTAAGGCCTTTGACTCAATTGATTTAAACATGCTTAGACTGGCTTTAATTCGTCTGCATATACCGTCTTTATTGATCAAATTTATTATTAACCTTTTTACAAGACGTAATAATAAAATTATTACACATCATGGTGATACTTCTGGATATAGAGTTAGAATTGGTATTGACCAAGGTGAAATCATTTCTCCATTATTATGGGTTATTTACTTGGATCCTTTGCTTACTACACTTAATCGAGAAGCTTGTGATCCCTTTATTTTGAAATCTTCTGCATTATTGGATTATTTTCCCATTGAATATGAACAACATAATCTTCCTGTTTCGCATATTACATTTATGAATGATTCTACTTTAATTGCTTCATCTAAACGAGGAATTGAAGATCGCCTTTCCATTACTGCTGAATTTTATACTTTAAATAATACACAAGCAAATTCAGCAAAATATATCCTTCTTTCTTCTGAACAATTTTCTCAAACTATAGTGTTTGATCTTTCTCCCTCTCCTCTAATTTCATGTCCTACTCTTACTTTAAAAGCGTTAGCTTTATTCACCTCTTTCCGTTTTTTAGGTGTTTGGTTCTGTCTTTCGGCTTCTTCTCGTTTTGTTCATAACCAAACCACTTCCATGGTTAAAGACATGGTCGCTCTTCTCAGTCCCAAAAAACTTTTGGCATAACATATAGCTTATCTTTATAATGTTGTCCTACTTCCGAGGCTAGAATTTCGCCTACAAACCACATTATTTGCAGAATCTACCATTAATCGCATGGTTTCTCCAATGCTTTCCCTTATTCGACAGAAGGCTGGTCTTGTTTCAGTCACTCCTCTCTCTGCGCTTTTCACTTTGTTACCATTTTCAATCCAACAAGCATTTGGTCGATTTCTTTCATTCCATGTGGCTTCATGGCAGAAAATTTTTTCTCACCCTTCATATAAACTTTTTGCCAATTATATGATTACTTATCTCCAAGGTTTTTTGGACTGTGATGCCTGTCCTTCTACTATTGACCTGGAACTATGGTCCCATACCTTTTCCTTGCGAACACATTCTTTGTTCAATTCTTTATTATTCTCTTCTCGTTTAAATATCACGTGGTCTTTATTGTTCCGATCTCTGAGGAAAGATTTACGTCTGGTGATTCCACTCCGGTCTATTTTACCAAAAGATTTATTTCCTTCCATGAAAAATGTTCGGAAAAATTTCTGCACTCGTTATCTCGCCCAATTGATTACACCGTATGGCTCTCGACTTCTCTCATGGAAAAATTTACGTTTCCTTAAACGAGTATCAAAAAAGGATCTGTACCTGCTTGGTTTAATTATTTATTTAATCTTATTGTTATTCCTAATTCTATTTCTTTGTTTGTTTTATCACAATTTAGAATTCCTATTTCTCATACTGTAGCTTCTATTTCTTTTATAGACATTAGTCGTAATTATTGTTTAACCCTCAATGGGCTATTTCTTTCAATCGTAATACTAACTCTTTTCTTGTTGGCCGTGTAATCACTATTTATCCTGCTCCACGTAACAAAGCTCTTATCTCGCATTGGATTGCAACTTCGGTTGATGATTTGTTTTCTGATTTCTCAGCATGCCAAGGATGTGCTTCTGCTATCCCGCGATCCTCTACCTCTACATCAGGAAGTCACGGGAAAAATGTTTATTACATGTACATTTTTGTAGATCATGTATATTATAATATTCATTATTTTAAATTAACATGTAATATTTAACATTAATGAGCATCATCAATGAGATTTTTATCATGATGTGCAGCATTAAATAATGATAATTCAATATTTATCAAATTTATAATTTTTTATATTAGTGCACTAGTCAAAATAGACCATGATCTACGATTAGACATTGGTCAAATAGTGCACTAATTAAAACGTCACGCGTTACGCATATTAAAAGTTTAAAAAAGGATCATCATCTTTTTTTAAACTTTTCATTCTCTTTCATCCTTCCCCTATCATCCTTCCTTTCCCCCCTTCCCTTCCTTTATCTTCCTTTCCTTTCCCTTTGTCCCTCCCTCCCTTTCGTCCTTCCCTTCCCCCTTTTCTCACGCCTCTTTTTCTTGGAAGTAATGTAAGTTTCATTTCGAAACTTACATATTTTTTTTTAATTTATTTTTTTTTTAATTTAAAAAACAACTTAACATTTCTTATTGTTATTTTTTTGTAGGACGCGCACTAGGAGGACGCCAGCTTGAATACTACGAAACCGGACTTTAGGTAGTGAGAAATGGGAAAGGGGAAGAGATTTTTGTTATTTTATTTTAAGAAACGAACTAACGTTTCTTTTTGTTATTCTTTTTTTGTAGGACGTGCACTAGGAAGACGCTGGCTTGAATACTACGAAACTGGACTTTAGGTAGTGATAAATGGGAAAGGGGGGAGATTTTTGTTGTTTTTAATTTAAGAAACGAACTAATGTTTCTTTCATTATTTTTTTTTTTATAGAACAAGGACGCCGGCTTGAATACGAAACCAGACTTTAAGGTAAAAAACTGGAAAGGGGGGATTGGAGGAAGGGGACTTGAACTAAGATTCGTAAGAATCTTGGTTTTATTTATTTTTTTTTATTATTTTAGAATAGTTACTAATAACCGTTCTTTTCTTTTTAGATTTCGGATGGACTTCCGATTTTTGGAAAAGGAGAAACCAAGATTCGTAAGTACGTACGAATCTTGGTTTTTTATTTTTATTTTTTATTATTACGAACGGTTACTAATAACCATTTTTTTTTGTTTAGGTTCGGATGGGCTTCCGAATTCCAAAGAATGGAAGACTAAAGATTCGTAACGGTAAGTACAAATTTTTTTTTATTTTTTATTTTATGGAACGGTTTACTAACCGTTCCTTTCTTTTTTTTTATAGGTTTGGTGAGCTTCTGACGAACGGAAACCAAGATTCGTAAGAATCTTGGTATTTTTTTTTTATTTTATAGAACGGTTTACTAACCGTTCCTTTCTTTCTTTTATAGGTTCGGTGGGCTTCTGACAAACGGGGAACCAAGATTCGTACGAATCTTGGTTTTTATTTATTTTTTTTATTATTATGGAACGGTTTACTAACCATTCCTTTTTTTATTTTTATAAGTTCGGTGTCTCAGAAGAATGGAAAAACCTAAAGATTCGTAAGTACTAGTACGAATCTTTTGGGTTTTTTTTATTTTTTTTAATATTACGAACAGTTACTAACCGTTTTTTTCTTTTATTTTTTTTTTATAGGATTGGGTGGTCTTCCGAAGAACGGAAAATAATAAACTGAGGTTCGTAAGTATTTTACTACAAACTTTAGGATTTTTTTAATATTACGAACGGTTTATTAACCGTTCTTTCTTTCTTTTTTTTAGAGGATCAGGTGGATTTCTAAAGATCGGAAAAAGGAGAACTAAGGTTCGTAAGTATTATATTACGAACCTTAGATTTATTTTTTTTTAATGCTATGAATGGTTCTAACCATTCTTTTTGTTTTATTTTTTAGATTTCGGGTAGGCCTCCAATCTTCGGATAAAGTGGAACCAAGATTCATGAGTACGAATCTTGGTTTGTTTATTATTTTTTTTTTTAAATATTATGGAACGGTTACTATTTACTAACCGTTCTTTTTCTTTTTTTTAGGTCTCAGGTGAATTTTCGAAGAATGAAACAAGAAGATCAAGATTTGTAAGTATATACAAATCTTAACGGAACGGATTAGTAAGTTTCGAAGTTTTACTTCAAAACTTTTTTTAAAATTTTTTTTTAAATTAATTTTTTTATTAATTCTTTTTTTATCTTTTTATTGTTAGGTTGTACTTCTTGAACAAGTTTCGAAGAATAACTGAACTTCAAACCTTTTTTTGTAGGTCACGGAGTATTTAGTTAATTAATATAAAGATTGTAAGTTTCGTTGCGAAGCCTACTGTCTTTTTTTCATTTTCTTTAACAGTTGTTACTTTTAATAATAGAAAAATTTAGCTAATATTATTGTTATAGTGTATTTAATAAAATAAATTCAATAATATTATAAATTTAATATGATGTTTATTATCTTTAAATAATGTACATCGTTAATAGACATTAAAATTAGGTGATGCACATCGAATATTATGACATCGGTAGTACATTGCAGGGTCCGATGTTCAGCGTTTCTTTATAATGTACATCAAATGACCGATGTACATTTGATAAACATTTTTCCCGTGACTTCCTGATGTAAGACTTTACTTAAACGGTGTCCTTCTGAAGGATGTTTTTCTTATGTTCCGTTATCAAGTTTGATCTGTTATTCTACGAAACCTCATACTTATATACATGCGGATACTCGCTCAGTTTCACTTTCTGCATTGTTAGGCTATGCCAAATCTCTTTTATTATTTCATCTATTTGCTTCGGTTCGGCTACCTCCTGCGCTTACCCAAGCGTCCAGGATTTCTGATATCCAACTTCCTTCTTCGGTATCTATACTTTATATTGATGGTTCCTTCCTTCCTCCTTCTAGTCATCTGGTATTTTCGATGGCCTATGCATAGACTGCTATAGATCCTGATGGGTTTATTTTGGAATCCCATTATAATATCATTTCTTCCATTTTTCCATCTCCTTTACGTTCAGAAGTATTTGCTTTATTGCATGGATTGGACTCCCTCCCTCGGAATTCAAAAATTACTGTCGCCACTGATTGTGCCCAATTACTTTCTTTATGGTCTTTATATGTGAATGCTCCTTTTATTCCCAGAATGCTTAAAGAATCCAACCACCTTTTGTGGTCTTCTATACGCACTATTATGTGGCAAAAGAATCTGGATGTTTCCTTGATTAAGGTTCATGCTCACGCTGACAACCCTTTGAATAATCATGTGGATGTATTAGCCAAAGCTGCTCATACCGACTCGCATCTTTCTTCTCATCCATCATTGAAATTGCTAGCTTCTTGCATTTTACAATTTAATTTCTTACCTGTGGATATGAATATCCGGAAATTTATTAGAGATATTTTTGATGCTAAATGTCTTTTAACTCTTGCTGTATTACCAAGATTTAATTCCTCTTCTTCGATTTCTGATATCGATTGGGCTTGCACCAAATTTTGTCTCAATAACAATAAGCAATTTGTCTCTCATCAGAATGGCCGTTCTGAGTTTTGTAGTTTCCGTATCAAACTAATATTAGATATGCTTCTGACGCTTACAACTCTTCAGAGACAAAAGCCTCATCTTTACAATCCGAGTTGGCTTTGTCCTCAATGTAACTTTTCTCCTGAGACTTTAAACCACTTGTGGACTTGTCCTTATATTTTACCAGAATTTAGTCCTTTAAAAACTTTTAAAACACTACTATTGGCTCTTCGGACTACTTATCTTGATAACTTTCTTTCCGCGTCATCTTTTATCCCTTTACCGGACACTTTTGCTGCTGAATTTATGGCTCTTAATTGTTGGGATTGTGACCCTCCTTCAATTTCCTACTTACTGCTCGCAAGAGGACTTATACCGATATCTCTTACAGAATTTCTTGGAATCTATTTCTCTTCACCTACCATATGGTCTATCTTAGATACACCTTTGCATGACTTTCATTTTGACCTTTATGTTCAAATCTGGTTGTGCCGGTCTATTTTCTTTCATCATTGGGAATCAGCTCAAGGCATTACTAATAAAATGAAATCGTTAGCTCTTGGGCCTTCTTCTATTTCTCGCTCTTCCTCTAACATTCCTCCTGATTCTTTGACACCTTCCTTGGCGACAGTTTCCTCAGATTCCTGGGTTTCCTGGGTTTCCTCTTCTATAATCCGTGAGGGATCTTGGATTTCACATTTGGATTTTTGGCGCCGTTTAACAGTTCAGCCTCTACTTAGGATTTCTTCTTGGTAACAGATTGGATTTTAGGATATGCTGGATAGTTGACTCACACTGGCCTTCGGGTAAAGATGGGGTATGCGTTTCTGTAATAGTTTAGTTTTTCTTTACTTAATTTTATTTTGTTTAGATTTCTTTACTTGTATGAATCGTGAAGCTAGTTCTTTTTATTTTTTGTTTAATTTTCTATATTTTGTAATATTGTTCGATTTGATTATTGTACTTTTCGTTTAATAATTATAATAAAAGATAAAGTTAAAAGACTGTTTGCTCATAATCACCAAATAAGAGGATCATCGCAACTCTTTCCTGAATTTTTGAAAATACTAATAAAAATTTATTTTTGAAATTTTCGTTTGAAAATTTCTAAGTGCTCGTTCAAAATACTAATATTTCCACAGTTGCTTTCCTCTTTACTGAGCTTTATACTATGACTACACCTCCAGCTCCTTCTGTTATTAACCCGAATATTCCGCCGCCACCGCGTCCTGTTGTTTCTACTCCCTCTGGAGACCGACCTTTATCTCCCACTAGTACCGCTGGCGCATCTAACAAACGTTCACGCGTTGTCTCTGATGACGCTATGAATGTTGATATAACTTCACCTTCTGCTTCGGCTTCCAACCTTATTTTTACCGCTCCCTCAGGCCTTCCTGTCAACAAAGTCCAAGTGATTACCTCTTTTCGTAATACTACTACTTCTGTTGAAACTATTGACGCTTCTATCCATGCTCCCTCTAACATTAATGGTAAAGGCAAAGCTGTTGCCTTCGATATGCCAGAGCGCTGACCCTCTCCCGATGGTAATGCGGCTGCTATCAAATCCGCACCTTCTCACTACCATGCTGCGGCCTATCTACGCGACGCGCCTGACACGTTCAAAGCTAAATTTACCACCAATCGCTCCATATGTGACGAAGTGGATTGTTCACTCTCCCGATATCCTTCTTATGGCGCCCGTGCACATTGCGATAGATCAGGCGATAACAAAAAGATCCTTGTCTTCTTCAATGATCAGCATGATTTTACCGATTGTGTCAGCTCCCCGCATGCAGATCTTCTCAATTTAGCCTTTGTTCATTATTCCCCTGCAGATGCCAAACTCAATGATGAAGCAAAGTCTTTGTTTGTTACTGACATCCCACTCTTCCTGAATGAGATGCAAGTCCGCCAGGCATTTTCCTGATATGGAACTGTGATTAAATGCAAACTCACCCCTAAGAAACATTACTACAATGGTCATATCCAGTTTTCTTCTGTGGATGCAATTGCCCAATTTGATGATATTTGGGCGATCATTTGCCTTGGTAATTCCTTACGTGTCTGCCCGGCATCTTTTTCAAAATGCCAACATGACAGCCGTAGAGAATATGTTGCTATTCTTGCCAGCATTCCAAAAAATATTAAAGAAGCCGACCTTTTTGAAATTGCTAATCAAGTTAATGCTAAAGCCCTTAACGTCCCACTATCTATTAACTCTTACAAGCCTAAACCCTACGCATACTTGAATTTTTCTTCATTTGACACTCTAGAAGCTGTAAAAGAAATGACCGTAGCTTTCCATGGCAAAGGGTTGATATGGCACCCTCCCAATGAAGCACATACTTTATGCCATGTTTGTGGGCGTTCTGGTTGTTCACCTTCTGTTTGTAGTCCTTGTCCTACACGAAAAGTGGATGATCACCTTAACAAATTATATTCACGCTTCAATGCTGGTTCTTGACGTGGTCATCAGAATTCACGCCAACCGCGTGATAAATCCAATTCCCGTTCACGATCGCGATCTAATTCCAGATTTCGCAATCCATCTTCTTCATTCCGATCTAATAACAGTAATAACCGTACTAATAATACTCGTCCTGATACTTCTCGTAGTAACAACTGAACCAACAGCAATAATAATAATAACATTCCCAATAACAATGGTTATTCTTCCGGTTCTATTCAACCTCCACCTGAGCCTCGTCCTAATAATTCTACTACACATATCTCTTCTTCTGACAATTCTGCTTATACACTTCTTCAACATATCATTGATGAGTTAAAGGCGCAGATTAAAGAGATTGCTACTACCCTCAAATCTCTTGATGAAACGGTCTCCTGGATGCAGGATACTATCACGAATCATGATTATAGAATTTCTGAGCTCGAATCAATGATGAATTATGATAGCGGTAATCCTGGTGACTCAGATTTGTACCCACCTCATGATGATCAAGAAACTCATTCCTATAATAATGGATGGGATGATGCCCCAACCCAGGACACGAATTCAGGATTCAACCTTCTTCCTCATACTGCACCCTCTCTTATTGATACTTCTCCTGATGCTTCTTTTTCTACTTTGGATCCTAACTCTGTCTTATCACGACGACATGTCCCCTTACTTAACTCTCGACCTACTATTATTGCCCCTGATGCTAATGCTTTCCGTCTGCAATTGGAAATTTCTAATGTTACTAATACCCAAAAGAATCTTTCTGCCCAACTTGGTTCGATTATGAATAAGTTGGACTCCTTCTCCCCCTCAAAACCTTCCCCTTCTAATGATTGAACACCAACTTGATTTGGGTGATTTACAGGGACTTCACCCCCCTGACAGTGTGTTACCTGATAGTCTTAATAGCAAGATCCCTTCCTTTTCTCCTTCCCCTCTTATTAATTTTGGACAAATCAATGTTAATGGTTTATGTTCCCCTGTTAGACAATTGCACTTGTTAAATTATTTCTTGCATTCCTCATTTGGTGTTTTATCTCTAAATGATACTCGTCTTACTTCATCTAGTGCTAAATTTATTTATCAAAATGATCATTCCCAGTATAATTTTAAGTCCTATTGGGCTCCTTTCCCTTCTAATTCATGACATCATGATGGTGTTGGTCTTTTACTTCGCCATCCTTTACATAAACATGTTCAGAAAATTGATCCCTGGAAAGGTCGTCTTTTAAAATTAGATCTTTTTTTCCATCAAACTAAAATTTCTATTATTTCAGTTTATATTCCTCCTTATCATTCTATTCATTATAAAGAACGTGATGCTATTTTTGCTCAACTTAATTTATGGCTTGATAAAGCCCGCTCTAATAACTATCACGTAGTCATCCTTGGTGATTTTAATGCAGATGAATTTTCACATTCACATCTTCCTCAACATCATTTAAAAATTTTACGATTACTTTCTTCTCGATATTTTACGGATCATTAATCCCATATTTCCTCAACTTCAGGTCCTAGTCCTACCTTTTATCATCAGAATGGTTCTTCACGACTTGATTATATTTGGTCATCCCCTGGATTTCCTGCTCCTGGTCTTTTCTCTCAAGTTGAAACTTGTCCTAAGCTGAACGATAATCAATTTACTGATCACTGTGTACTTATAACGGCCTTTGATTTTAGTTCTTGTTTCGCTACTTTAGCTAAAGCTAGATTAAAGCAGAAAAGCGAACAACGCACCATTTTTCTCTACAAGAATTTAAAAGAAGATATTTGAAAAACATTTTCCAATGAAGTAAACTCACGTCTTGAGTTGTATTTGACCACACACCATCCCTCTATATCTTTACTTTCAGCTCTTCCTTTGGACAAACTTTGGCACGCTCTTAAACGTTCTATTCTTGGTGGTGCCATTGACTCTCTACCATTTCAACATGTATCCAATACTCACCATCATAAATATTCTCCTGAGCTTACTAAGCTTATTGCTATCAACAAATTTTTGGATAGATTATTGTTTAAATTGACCACATCTAGGCCTACACTGGTCAAAATCAATTCTATCGGGTACATATCGGGTACCTATATATCGGTGGCTAATCGGATAAGTATCGGGTATTTTTACATATCGGGTACCCGATAGCTAAGCTATTAGTCACTGATATTGTATATCGGGCATTGATCTATCTTACACATATCAGGTACCCGATATGTAAATTTTAATACGTAAGATTTTTATTTTGTACAACGTACTGTATTATATATAATCCGTTTCAACTAAAATTTTTTATTTAAATTCATTTTTTAGATAATTTTTATAAATAATTTTCTAAGAAATTTTAAAAGTCCATTTGAATAATATTTAATAGGGATTTTATTTAAGAAACTTTTAGATAGATTTTTTTGAGAAATTTTTTAAGAGTCCGTTTGGAAAAATTATTTTTTTAACTAAGAGGATCATTTAGAGCATTTTTGATAGAGAATTTTCTAAAGATTTGTTTGGAGAGATTATTTTTGAGAATTTTTTAACTAAAGGGACCGTTTGGAACATTTTTTGATAGAGAATTTTCTAAGAATTCGTTTGGGAAATGGTTTTTTGAGAATTTTTTAACTAAAAGGATCATTTGGGCATTTTTTGATTGAGAATTTTCTAAGAGTTCGTTTAGGGAAATTATTTTTTGAATTTTTTAATTAAGGGGATCGTTTAGGGCATTTTTTGATTGAGAATTTTCTAAGAGTTCGTTTAAAGAGATTATTTTTGAGAATTTTTTAACCAAAGGGACCGTTGGAACATTTTTTGATAGAGAATTTTTTTGATAGAGAATTTTCTAAGAGTTTGTTTGGAAAAATTATTTTTTGAGAATTTTTTAACTGAAGGTATCATTTGATAGAGAAATTTCTAGGAGTTCGTTTAGGAAAATTATTTTTTGTATTTTTTAATTAAGGGGATCGCTTAGGACATTTTTGATAGAGAATTTTCTAATGATTTGTTTGGAGAGATTGTTTTTGAGAATTTTTTAATTAAAGGGAACGTTTGGAACATTTTTGATAGAGAATTTTCTAAGAATTTGTTTGGGAAATGGTTTTTCAAAAATTTTTTAACTAAAAGGATCATTTAGGGCATTTTTTGATTGAGAATTTTCTAAGAGTTCGTTCAGGGAAATTATTTTTTGAATTTTTTAATTAAGGGGATTGTTTAGGGCATTTTTTGATTGAGAATTTTCTAAGAGTTCGTTTAGGGAAATTATTTTTTGAATTTTTTAATTAAGGGGATCGTTTAGGGCATTTTTTGATTGAGAATTTTCTAAGAGTTCGTTTAGGGAAATTATTTTTTGAATTTTTTAATTAAGGGGATCGTTTAGGGCATTTTTTAATAGAGAATTTTCTAAGAGTTCGTTTAGGGAAATTATTTTTTGTATTTTTTAATTAAGGGGATCGTTTAGGGCATTTTTTGATAGAGAATTTTCTAATGATTCGTTTGGAGAGATTATTTTTGAGAATTTTTTAACCAAAGGAACCGTTGGAACATTTTTTGATAGAGAATTTTCTAAGAATTTGTTTGGGAAATGGTTTTTTGAGAATTTTTTAACTAAAAGGATCATTTAGGGCATTTTTGATTGAGAATTTTCTAAGAGTTCGTTTAGGGAAATTATTTTTTGTATTTTTTAATTAAGGGGATCGCTTAGGGCATTTTTGATAGAGAATTTTCTAATGATTCGTTTGGAGAGATTGTTTTTGAGAATTTTTTAACTAAAGGGAACGTTTGGAACATTTTTGATAGAGAATTTTCTAAGAATTTGTTTGGGAAATGGTTTTTCGAGAATTTTTTAACCTAAAGGATCATTTAGGGCATTTTTGATTGAGAATTTTCTAAGAGTTCGTTTAGGGAAATTATTTTTTGTATTTTTTAATTAAGGGGATCGCTTAGGGCATTTTTGATAGAGAATTTTCTAATGATTCGTTTGGAGAGATTGTTTTTGAGAATTTTTTAACTAAAGGGAACGTTTGGAACATTTTTGATAGAGAATTTTCTAAGAATTTGTTTGGGAAATGGTTTTTCGAGAATTTTTTAACCTAAAGGATCATTTAGGGCATTTTTGATTGAGAATTTTCTAAGAGTTCGTTTAGGGAAATTATTTTTTGTATTTTTTAATTAAGGGGATCGCTTAGGGCATTTTTGATAGAGAATTTTCTAATGATTCGTTTGGAGAGATTGTTTTTGAGAATTTTTTAACTAAAGGGAACATTTGGAACATTTTTGATAGAGAATTTTCTAAGAATTTGTTTGGGAAATGGTTTTTTGAGAATTTTTTAACTAAAAGGATCATTTAGGGCATTTTTGATAGAGAATTTTCTAAGAGTTCGTTTGGGGAAATTATTTTTTGTATTTTTTAATTAAGGGGATCGCTTAGGGCATTTTTGATAGAGAATTTTCTAATGATTCGTTTGGAGAGATTGTTTTTGAGAATTTTTTAACTAAAGGGAACGTTTGGAACATTTTTGATAGAGAGTTTTCTAAGAATTTGTTTGGGAAATGGTTTTTTGAGAATTTTTTAACTAAAAGGATCATTTAGGGCATTTTTGATTGAGAATTTTCTAAGAGTTCGTTTAGGGAAATTATTTTTTGTATTTTTTAATTAAGGGGATCGCTTAGGGCATTTTTGATAGAGAATTTTCTAATGATTCGTTTGGAGAGATTGTTTTTGAGAATTTTTTAACTAAAGGGAACGTTTGGAACATTTTTGATAGAGAATTTTCTAAGAATTTGTTTGGGAAATGGTTTTTCGAGAATTTTTTAACTAAAAGGATCATTTAGGGCATTTTTGATAGAGAATTTTCTAAGAGTTCGTTTGGGGAAATTATTTTTTGAATTTTTTAATTAAGGGGATCGTTTAGGGCATTTTTTGATAGAGAATTTTCTAAGGATTCGTTTGAAGAGATTATTTTTGAGAATTTTTTTAACTAAAGGGAACGTTTGGAACATTTTTGATAGAGAATTTTCTAAGAGTTCGTTTGGGAAATGGTTTTTCGAGAATTTTTTAATTAAAAGAATCATTTAGGGCATTTTTTGATAGAGAATTTTCTAAGAGTGTGTTTAGGGAAATTATTTTTTGAATTTTTTAATTAAGGGGATCGTTTAGGGCATTTTTTGATAAAGAATTTTCTAATGATTCGTTTGGAGAGATTATTTTTGAGAATTTTTTAAGCCAAAGGGATCGTTTGGAACGTTTTTGATAGAGAATTTTCTAAGAGTTCATTTGGAAATGGTTTTTCAAGAATTTTTTAACTAAAAGGATCGTTTAGGGCATTTTTTGATAGAGAATTTTCTAAGAGTTCGTTTGGAAAAATTATTTTTTGAGAATTTTTTAACTAAAGGGATCATTTGGGACATTTTTGATAGAGAAAATTCTAGGAGTTTATTTGGGGAAAGTATTTTTTGAGAATTTTTTAACTGAAGGTATCGTTTGATAGAGAAATTTCCAAGAGTTCGTATAGGGAAATTATTTTTTGAATTTTTTAATTAAGGGGATCGTTTAGGGTATTTTTTGATAGAGAATTTTCTAAGAGTTTGGGGAAATTATTTTTTGAGAATTTTTTAACTGAAGTATCGTTTGATAGAGAAATTTCTAAGAGTTCGTTTAGGGAAATTATTTTTTAAATTTTTTAATTAAGGAGATCGTTTAGGGCAATTTTTGATAGAGAATTTTCTAAGAGTTTGTTTGGAAAAATTATTTTTTAAATTTTTTAATTAAGAGGATCGCTTAGGGCATTTTTGATAGAGAATTTTCTAAAGATTCGTTTGGAGAGATTATTTTTGAGAATTTTTTAACTATTTGGAACATTTTTTGATAGAGAATTTTCTAAGAGTTTGTTTGAAAAATTATTTTTTGAGAATTTTTTAACTGAAGGTATCATTTGATAGAGAAATTTCTAAGATAATATAGTTATTGAGTATGATATATACTTCCGATGGTGTATAGTAATAAAATTCTAAAAACCGTTCATTGTATATTATAATCCAAGTACTTACAATTCATATCTTTTTCGTTTATATAATTATCATTCGGTAAATCATCTTTGATGTTTTGTCCCTATAATAATATTGAGAAAAGTTAATTTATCATTAATTTCGTCATAATAAGAGAAGTATAGTGTAAAAAAACTATACTGTATAGATAAAAGGGGTACTGTATAAAATAAAAACTATACTGTATAAAATAAAAAACTATACTGTATAGATAAAAAATTATACTGTATGGATAAATATAGATTTTTATCAACTATACTATACAACATCGGAGGATTCGGAGGTATATTTCATACTCAATATCGTTTAACCAGAAATGGATGCTATCGGGTATTCAGTATATCGGTATATTTGATTGGCCGATCTACACATCTTTTTTGTAGATTCCGGGTAAGTGTCTCGAAAAATTTTGTTTTTTATGTAAGAACGTTCATTAACGTTCTTTTACTGCTTTTTTTTTTGTAGATTTCGGCCGGAACTTGGAAATGGAGACCGGTGAGTATTTTTAAAAGGAGGAAGCAAGTTTTTTTTTTGGTTTTTCATATGTAAGAACGTTTATTAACGTTCTTTTACTTTTTCCTTTTTGTAGATTTCGGCCTGCGAACTTGAAATTAGGATCAGTAAGAGGGAAAGCAGGAGATTTTTTTATGTAAGAACGTTTATTAATGTTCTTTACTTCTTTTTTTTGTAGATTTTAGCCTGCAATTCGGATATGGGGACCGGTGGGTATTTGAGAAGGAGGAGGTTTTTTTTTTTTATGTAAGAACGTTTATTAACGTTCTTTTATTTTTTTTGTAGATTTTGGCCTGGAACTCAGAAATAGAGACCGGTGGTGAGTATTTTTAAAGGGAAGAAGCGGATTTTTAAATTTTTCTTTATGTAAGAACGTATATTAACGTTCTTTTATTTTTATTTTTTTTGTAGATTTCGGCCCGGAACTCAGAAATGGAGACCGGTGAGTATTTTTAAAAAGGGAAGTGGGGGTTTTTTATTTTATTTATGTAAGAACGTTTATTAACGTTCTTTTATTTCTATTTTTTTTGTAGATTTCGGCCTGGAACTCAGAAATGGAGACCGGTGAGTATTTTTAAAAAGGGAAGTGGGGGGTTTTTTATTTTATTTATGTAAGAACGTTTATTAACGTTCTTTTATTTCTATTTTTTTGTAGATTTCGGCCCAGAACTCAGAAATGGAGACCGGTGAGTATTTGGAAAAGTAGGGGTTTTTTTTGTTTTCTTTATGCAAGAACGTTTATTAACGTTCCTTTACTTCTTTTATTGTAGATTTTAGCCCGGAACTTGAAAATGGAGACCGGTGAGTATTTCTAAATGTTTTTTTATATTTATTCATGTAAGAACGTTTATTAACGTTCTTTTACTACCTTTTTTTTGTAGATTTTAGCCCAGAACTCGGAAATGGTGACCAGTGGTGAGTATTTTTAAAGGGAGGAAGCGGATTTTTTTAATTTTTCTTTGTGTAAGAACGTTTATTAACGTTCCTTTACTTCTTTTTTTTTGTAGATTTTAGCCCAGAACTTGGAAATGGAGACCGGTGAGTATTTCTAAAAGAGGAAGTTATTTTTTTATATTTCTTCATGTAAGGACGTTAATAATGTTCCCTTTCTTTTTTTTATCATTTTTATTAGGGACATGGATTCTTGGATAATAATACAAACTGTAAGTTGAGTGGATGAAGGAGATTCTAAATAATTGTGATATTATGAAAAATCAGTGATTTAACTTGTTGACTGGTATATGTATGATAGGCTACCGATAGGTACCCGATATATGACTAATTGGTATATTTAAGTAGGGTTTTGTATTATTTAAAGTAATAAAGAGTTTAACTTGCAGTGTAATTCTAGTATAAATAGTATAAATGCATTTTATTAATTATAATAATCCGGATTGATATGTTGGGGTTAAAATCCATGGCCCAATCAGAATTTGTTGTTGTAATCAGGCGATTGATCACATGATTTCAGTATTTATATTTCGCACTTTGTTTATTTTTTTTTTCCTTTCGTAAAAACCTTTCTCTTAAACTTTTTATTTAAAACAAACTCTTTACTTAGTTATTATGAAATAATATTATTATTATATTTTTTTATTTATTTTTATATTAGAAATAAACATAAAGGTATATTTTTATTATGCTCGTTTTTTCTTTTATATATACATTTTCTATTGACGTTCTAATACTTTTTTTCTTTTCTCTCACTAATGTTTTCTACCACTTATTAACATTTTCTATTAATATTAAATACTACTAACATGTTTTTATTAACATTCTCGTATTAATATTTTCTATTTTACTAACTTTTCTTTCTTCCTACTAACATTTTTACTAATATTTTCTATATTTACCACTAACGTTTTTATTAATATTTCTATTTTTATTTCTCTTATTAATTAATATACTTACTAATATTTTCACTAATATTTCTTTTAAATGTTAAACAGATAATTTTATTATCATTGTTACTTTTAGTAGAACTTTACATATTACATAGTATAATTATTTATTTTTAATGTTCAACTTTATTTGATTTTACGTATGTAGTAGATAGAGTAAGATTTGTATTATTGTTTAAATTTTAATAAAGTTGAATTTCATTTTATCTGAATTAAAATAAAAAAAAGAGATATATGTCTATTGGTTTTATATGAAATTTATAGCTACTAACTGATGTATTACAAATATTTTACTACCCGATATATGTGTGTTAAATATATGATATTTATAATATATATCACTGATATTTGACTACCCGATATGTATAAGATATATACATGATGTTTACAAGATATGTCACCGATATTTGACTACCCGATATGTATAAGATATATACATGATGTTTACAAGATATGTCACCGATATTTAACTACCCGATATGTGTAAGATGTATACATGATGTTTACAGTATATGTCACCGATTTTCTACATTTCTACTACACATATCGGGTACCTGATATGTGTGGTATTGTTAAATATCATACACATATATCACATATATTATACACATATCAGGTACCTGATATGTACCCGATAGTATTGATTTTGACCAGTGCTAGTCGTCCTGCTCAAATTTCACAACTGATTAATTATCCATCTACCCAATTAATCCTTCTTAAATCTCTTTTAACAGATTATACTATACCTTCTTATAGTACAACACCACTTCCTAATTTTGTCAAATTCTTGCGTTCACAAAAAGCTTTGGTCTCAGCTTATCTTTTCACGCAATTTCATCAACATTGTGTAGATTCCATTGAATATTATACTGCTCTTAGAGATGAACATTTCTCTACATCTCCGGGCTCCTTTATTTCTTCAGCCCTTTCAGTGGAACATCGTTCTATCGTTCTTGATAGAGTCTTGGTTGTTATTGACTCTAAACCCACTTTACTTACTGATCCTTCAGATATCAAACAAGCTGCTATTAAACACTTCCAATCGGTTGTTACTCCTCCTTTGGTCCAGTATTCTTCTATAGATTCATTTCCTCCACGATAGCAAAGAGCATATACCCCTCTTTCCGATATTGATTCGTCATTATATAACTCGGTCATGTCTCCTATTTTGGAAGATGAATAGAAGAATATTCTCAATTCTATGCCTAATAACAAAGCCTCTGGTCCTTCCAAAATTTCTTATGAGATGCTCAAACATTTAACTGGCGAAGCTTTCAATTTATCCCTTATTTTAGCTAATGCCTGCCTCATTCATGGAGATATTCCTGCTGATTGGTGTGAAGCGCTTGTTTATCCCATTCCAAAGCCTCATGAATTTGACGCACAATTAAAGAATACGCGACCTATCACTTTATTGGAAACTGTACGAAAATGTGTGGTTAAGATCATTACAACTCGTCTTTCAAAAATCCTAGCTGACAACCAAGTGCTCCAAGGTGGTAATTTTGCTGGATTGCCAGGCGGTTCCACTGACATTCCTATTAAGATGCTTGATGCTATTCTTCATCAACGCCGCTTTGACAAAACTGATGACCAAGATTTATGGATTGTTTCTCAAAACATTTCTAAGGCCTTTGACTCAATTGATTTAAACATGCTTAGACTGGCTTTAATTCGTCTGCATATTCCGTCTTTATTGATCAAATTTATTATTAACCATTTTACAAGACGTAATAATAAAATTATTACCCATTATGGTGATACTTCTGGATATAGAGTTAGAATTGGTATTGACCAAGATGAAATCATTTCTCCATTATTATGGGTTATTTACTTGGATCCTTTGCTTACTACACTTAATCGAGAAGCTTGTGATCCCTTTATTTTGAAATCTTCTGCATTATTGTATTATTCTCCAATTGAATATGAACAACACAATCTTCCTGTTTCGCATATTACATTTATGGATGATTCTACTTTAATTGCTTCATCTAAACGAGGAATTGAAGATCGCCTTTCCATTACTGCTGAATTTTATACTTTAAATAATACTCAAGCCAATTCAGCAAAATATATTCTTCTTTCTTCTGAACAATTTTCTCAAACTATTATGTTTGATCTTTCTCCATCCCCTCTAATTACATCTCATACCCTTACTTTAAAGGCATTAGCCTTATCTACATCTTTTCGATTTTTAGGTGTTTGGTTTAATCTTTTGGCTTCTTCTCATTTTGTTCACAACCAAACTGTTTCCATGGTCAAAAATATGGCTGTTTTACTTAGTCTTAAAAAACTTTTGGCACAACATGTGGCCTATCTTTATAATATTGTTTTACTTTCGAGGCTAGAATTTCGCCTACAATCCACATTATTTGCTGAATCCACCATTAATCGCATGGTTTCTCCAATGCTTTCTCTTATTCGTCAGAAGGCTGGTTTGGCCTCAGTCACTCCTCTCTCTGCGCTTTTCACACTGTTGCCGTTCTCTATCCAACAAGTGTTTGGTCGATTTCTATTATTTCATGTGACTTCATGGCAGAAAATTTTTTCTCACCCTTCATATAAACTTTTTGCCAATTATATGATTACCTATCTCCAAGGATTTTTGGATTGTGATGCCTGTCCTTCTACTATTGATTTGGAACCATGGTCCCATACCTTTTCCCTATGAACACATTCTTTGTTTAATTCTTTATTGTTCTCTTCTCGATTGAATATCACATGGTCTTTATTATTTCGACCTCTGAGGAAAGATTTACGACCGGTGATTCCACTCTGGTCTATTTTACCAAAAGATTTATTTACTTCCATGAAAAATGTTCGGAAAAATTTCTGCACTTGTTTTCTTGCTCAACTGATTACACCATGTGGCTCTCGACTTCTCTCATGGAAAGATTTACGCTTTCTTAAACGAGTATCGAACAAAGGATCTGTGCCTGCTTGGTTTAATTGTTTATTCAATCTTATTGTTATTCCTAATTTACTTTCTTTTTTTATTTTACAACAATTTAGAATTCCTAGTTCTCATACTGTAGCTTCTATTTCCTTTATAGATATTAGTCGAAATTATTGGTTTAACCCTCAATGGGCTATTTCTTTCAATCGTAATACTAATTCTTTTCTTGTTGGCCGTGTGATTACTACCTATCCTGCTCCACGTAATGAAGCTCTCATCTCACATTGGATTGCGATTTCAGTTGATGATTTGCTTTCTGAATTTACAGCATGTCAAGGATGTGCCTCTGCTATTTCGCGATCCTCTACCTCTAAGACTCTACTTAAACGATGTCCTTCTGAAGGATGTTTTTCTTATGTTCCGTTATCAAGTTTGATCCGTTGTCCTACGAAACCTCGTACTTATATACATGCGGATACTCGTTCGGTCTCACTCTCTGCCTCATTAGGCTATGCCAAATCTCTTTTATTATTTCATCTTTTTGCTCCGGGTCGATTGCCTTCTATGAATAACCATGTGTCTAGGATCTCGGATATCCAACTTCCTTCTTCGGTGTCTACACTTTATATTGATGGCTCCTTCCTTCCTTCTTCTAGTCATCTGATATCTTCGATGGCTTATGCATGGACTGCTATAGATCCCGATGAATTTATTTTGGAATCCCATTATAATATCATTTCTTTTATCTTTTCTTCTGCTTTACGTTCAGAAGTGTTTGCTTTATTGCATGGATTGAACTCCCTCCCTTGGAATTCTAAGATTACTGTCACCACTGATTGTGCTCAATTACTTTCTTTATGGTCTTTATATGTGGATGCTCCTTTTATTCCCAGAATGCTTAAAGAATCCAACCACCTTTTGTGGTCCTCCATACGCACTATTATGTTGCAAAAGAATCTGGATGTTACCTTGATCAAGATTCCTGCTCATGCTGACGACCCTTTGAATAATCATATGGATGCATTAGCTAAAGCCGCTCATACTGACTCACATCTTTCTTCTTGTCTACCATCGGAATTGATGGCTCCTTGCATTTTACAATTTAATTTTTTACCTGTGGATATGAATATCCAGAAATTTATTAGAGATATTTTTGACGCTAAAAGTCTTTTAACTCTTGCTGTATTACCAAGATTTAATTCCTATTCTTCAACTTCTGATATTGATTGGGCTTGCACCAAATTTTGTCTTAATAACAATAAGCAATTTGCCTCTCATCGGAATGGACGTTCCGAGTTTTGTGGTTTCCGTATCAAATTACTTTTAGATATGCTTCCAACGCTTACAACTCTTCAGAGACGAAAGCCTCATCTTTATAATTCCAGTTGGCTTTGTCCTCAATGTAACTCTTTTCCTGAGACTTTAGACCACTTGTGGACTTGTCCTTATATCTTACCAGAATTTAGCCCTTTAAATACTTTTAAAACACTTCTATTGGCTCTCTGGACTAATTATCTTGACAAATTCCTTTCCGCGTCATCTTTAATACCTTTACTGGACTCTTTTGCTGCTGAATTTATGGCTCTTGATTGTTGGAATTGTGACCCTCCTTCATTTTCTTGCCTGAGACTCACACGAGGACTTATACCGATATTCCTTACAGAATTTCTTGGAAATTATTTTTCTTCACTTACCATATGGTCTATCTTAGATACACCTTTGCACGACTTTCATTTTGACCTTTATGTCCAAATCTGGTTGTGCTGTTCCATTTTCTTTCATCATTGGGAATTAGCTCAAGGCATTATAAAAAAAATGAAATTGTCAGCTCTTGGGCCTTCATCTATTCTTTGTCCTTCCTCTAACATTCCTCTTGACTCTTCGACACCTTCCTTGGCGACAGCTTCCTTGGATTCCTGGGTTTCTTGGGTTTCCTCTTCTATAATCCGTGGGGGATCTTGGATTTCACATTTGGATTTTTAGCGCCGCTTAACAGTTCAGCCTCTACTTAGGATTTCTTTTTGGTAACGGATTAGATCTTAGGACATGCTGGATAGTTGACTCACACTGGCCTTCGGGTAAAGATGGGGTATGCGTTTCTGTAATAGTTTAGTTTTTCTTTACTTAATTTTATTTAGTTTAGATTTCTTTACTTGTATAAATCGTGAAGCTAGTTCTTTTTATTTTTATGTTTATTTTCTATATTTGATATTTGTAATATTGTTCGATTTGTTTATTGTACTTTTCGTTTAAAAATTAATAATAAAAGATAAAGTCATAAGACTGTTTGCTCATAATCACCAAATAATAGCGTGAAGGCACAGGGATTAGTGTAGTTGGACTGCATCATGGTGAATTAGTGTGTACAGTTAGGCCGCACATTTCAACTAAGGGTCATGGTGTCCTTCTAACGTTCTCTGAAGAGCCACTTGGCATGTGCCTGGGGCCCCGTCTTTCGAGGTCACTACTATACCTTGGAGGGGACTTCCTGTCCGGGTGGTCACTCTACGATACCACTTGGGGTCAGTAATGGCTAGATGGTCGTCCTAGATGGTAAAGCTGAGGGTGCAATGTCTTAGTGGTAGTTTGACCTTCTGTTAGGTCTTAGACCAACCACAGTGTTCGTGCACAGAACAGATAGCTTGGTGATTGGGTTCGATTCCCTTCTCTGATGGGCCCTGGTTGGTGATTCCTGGTGGTTGATACCCACCATAAGGGATGATCCTGGGTAACACCTACAAGCTTACTGTCCAGGTGGTCGCTACAAAGTATACCACTTGGGGATTACAACTGTACTATCGGTGGTGGGTAATCGCGGGCTGTAGTGGCCTTTGAGTGAGACCTGGTACCTAATATGGTAGTATGGAAGGGGTCCAGATGTTTGAAGGTTATTTGACGAAAGTCCTCCGTGACAGTAGTAGTGGTGAGGGGTTTATAATAGTAGCCATTACAGTATCATGCAGTGGATTAAAGGACGAGTAGGGTGGTGTTTAGCAGATTCGAAGGCCTTTGGGTCCCTGGAATATGTCCTTGCGTTTCGGTTGTGATGTTGAATTGTCCCTGTTAAAAAGGTGGCAGGAATGGTTACATCATGGCTTAGTGAGGATGATGCAATGAACGACCTACCTCCATAGCCTTCAATAGAGGGTGCGAAAAGTAGTGGCCACTAAACTTACAAAACACTTGTAAAATAATCACCAAATAAGATTCTCTCATGGAAAGATTTACGTTTCCTTAAACGAGTATCGAACAAAGGACCTGTGCCTGCTTGGTTTAATTATTTATTTAATCTTATTGTTATTCCTAATTCTCCTTATTTATTTGTTTTATCACAATTTAAAATTCCTATTTCTCATACTGTAGTTTCTATTTCTTTTATAGACATTAGTCGAAATTATTGGTTTAACCCTCAATGGGCTATTTCTTTTAATCGTAATACTAACTCCTTCCTTGTTGGCCGTGTGATTACTACCTATTCTGCTCCACGTAATGAAGCTCTTATTTCACATTGATGATTTGCTTTCTGATTTTACTGCATGCCAAGGTTGTGCCTCTGCTATTCCGCGATCCTCTACCTCTAAGACTTTGATTAAATGATGTCCTTCTGAAGGATGCTTTTCTTATATTCCGTTATCTAGTTTGATCCGTTATCCTACGAAACCTCATACTTATATACATGTGGATACTTGCTCGGTTTCACTTTCTGCCTCGTTAGGCTTTGCCAAATCTCTTTTATTATTTCATCTTTTTGCTCCAGTTCGATTACCTCCTATGAATAATTAAGTGCCTAGGATTTCTGATATCTGACTTCCTTCTTCAGTGTCTACGCTCTATATTGATGGTTCCTTCCTTCCTCCTTCTAGTCATCCGGTATCTTCGATGGCTTATGCATAGACTGCTATAGACCCTGATGGATTTATTTTGGAATCTCATTATAATAGTATTTCTTCCATTTTTCCTTCTGCTTTACGTTCAGAAGCTTTTGCTTTATTACATGGATTGGACTCCCTCCCTTGGAATTCAAAGATTACTGTCGCCACTGATTGTGCCCAACTACTTTCTTTATGGTCTTTGTATGTGGATGTTCCTTTTATTCCCAGATTGCTTAAAGAATTCAACCACCTTTTGTGGTCCTCCATACGAACTATTATGTCACAAAAGAATCTGGATGTTTCCTTGATTAAAGTTCCTGCTCACGCTAACGATCCTTTGAATAATCATGTGGATGCATTAGCCAAAGCCGCTCATATTGACTCACATCTCTCTTCTCATCCGTTTTCGGAATTGTTGGCTTCTTGCATTTTACATTTTAATTCTTTACCTGTGGATATGAATATCCAGAAATTTATTAGAGATATTTTTGACGTGAAAAGTCTTTTAACTTTTGCTATATTACCAAGATTTAATTCCTATTCTTCAACTTCTGGTATCGATTGGGCATGCACCAAATTTTGCCTTAATAACAATAAGCAATTTGTCTCCCATCGGAATGGCCGTTCCGAGTTTTGTAGCTTCCGTATCAAATTATTATTAGATATGCTTCCAACGCTTACAACTCTCCAGAAACGAAAGCCTCATCTTTATAATCCGAGTTGGCTTTGTCCTCAATGTAACTCTTCTTCTGAGACTTTAGACCACTTGTGGACTTGTCCTTATATCTTACCAGAATTTAGCCCTCTAAATACTTTTAAAGCACTACTATTAGCTCTCCGGACTACTTGTCTTGATAAATTTCTTTCTGAGCCATCTCTACTACTTTTACCAGATTCCTTCGCTGCTGATTTTAAAGCTATTGATTATTGGGATTGTGATCCTTCTTCAATTTCCTGTCTGCGACTTACACGAGGACTTATACCAATATCTCTTACAAAATTTCTTGGAAATTATTTTTCAACATTTACCATATGGTCTATTTTAGATACTGACGAATTCAATTTTTTCATAATGCCTTGAGCTGATTCCCAATGATGAAAGAAAATGGAACAGCACAACCAGATTTGTACATAAAGGCCAAAATGAAAGTCATGTAAAGGTGTACTTTGCTAAAAATAGCTATTTTTTCGAAATGCTTTTGATATAGCTATAATATTATTTTTATATGGTTTTAATGCATTTCATATGCATTTCGTCAACCATTAAAAGCATGTTATCTAGGCTTATAATTTTATTGCGAAATAATGTGAAATAGTTCTGCAATTATTTATACTTGTTTTCGTAATAGTTTTTGTAATAGTTTTAAAATAGCTTTATAATTTATTTATAATGAATTTATAGTGAATCTATAATACAAATGTAATAATATATTTTCAATTGATTTTTAATTGTTTTACAAATGTTAATACAAATACTATAACACTTATAACACTATAGTAAAATTTATTCTGATCTGATGGTTAATTCGTAATAGTATCTACTGATCGTATTTTTCCCGGTACACGTTCTGCAGTTAGACCATTTAGGTCACCATACACCTTTCACGTGACTGCATCCACCACTTTAAAATACGAAACCTACAAAATAGTTAAAGAAATGGTCAGTATACTGTTTCTTTAATTAAAAAAGTAAGATTTCGAAGTTAAAATTTCAAAACTTACCATCCACTCATCCTGAAAGCAGGATTCCTAAAAGCTAAACTGTTTCTAATAGCGTTTTGAAATTTTATTTGGGAATCCAGAGCCGAAGTCCCTACAAAAAAAGAAAAATATTGGTAAAAAAATTTCTTGGGCTATTTTCTAAATCTTTCAGATACTCACTCAGAATCAACAATGAATCTAAAATTTGACGCCGGATAAAAGAAAATGTTAAAGTTCCTATGTTCCAAATTCTTCTGAGATATACCTACGATTAATCAAAAGCTGAAGACCTATAAAAAAAATAAATAACAAGTTAATAACATTGTCTTTAAAAAAGGAAATTTGGAATTTTCGTTAAAAAAGTGCTTACCCGCTCTACAAATGTTCTATAAAAGAAAAAAACTGTTTTAAAAAAAAGCTTTTAAAAGAAGTGTTTAAAAGTGCTTCAGTGGTTTCCTACAAAAAAATAAAAAAAAGTTAATAAAATGACTTCTTATTATAAAAAAAGGTAATGTTTTCGAAATGAAAACTTGCCTCTCCATTCTTTTTAAAAATATTATTATCCTTCATTTCTCCTTTCCCCTCCTTTAAACGCAAATATATTTTTTTATAACACTATTATCTTGTTCACAAACGTAATAGGAAAAAAGTCTATACTTTAATCCACATAATAGGAAAAAAAAGTTTAAAAAGTAATCCCTATTTCTGAAATCAGAACGGGACACCTACAAAATAGAAAATAAAACAATAAATAATTTTTACATAAAAATTTATTTACTAAGTTTTCGAAATGAAAAATTACCAGGGCATTCGACTTCTTCAAAGTTCGAGTCGGATTCCTACAAAATAAAAAAAAAAGAATAAAAGAAACGTTAGTAAACATTTCGTTTCGTTAAATAAAAAAAATTGACAAAAGCACATCTACCTATATCCAGCATATCCAAAAATCCGAAATCAAAGCCGAAGAAGATGTCATTGAAATCAAAAACTCAGAAAGTCGGAAAATACTAGCTGTCTAAAAAAAAAAAAGAAAAAAAAAACGAATTGTTAGAACTTTTCGTTGAAATACATAAATTAAAGAAAAAAAGTGAAATCTGAACGAACCTTACACGTCCAAAGTTATCCAAAGAAACCCGAAGAGCTAGCAACCTAAAAAAAAGAAAAAAATGAACTATTAGTTACAGTCCGTTAAAATAAATAAATCAAAGAAAAAAAATAAATACCAAAACTCACGCGTCCCACACGTCTGAAGACCTAGCCGAACTTTTAAAGTTCTATATTTCTTTTTTGTATCAGAAAATACTACTACGCGCTAAAGACCCGAAGATCTGGAATGGTCCCACCAGCGTTCTGATATTCTCATTAATTCAAATTCCATTGCCCATACCCACGCGTTAAATTTCCCGAAATCTACAAAAGAGAATAGACGAAATGTTAGTGAACGTTTCGTTAAAAGAATTAACAAAACTCCCTCCCCCTTACCGAGTTTTCTACGCGTGCGTCTGAGGTCTGGAGCCTACAAAAGAAGAAAACCGAAATGTTAGAAGTTTCGTTGAAAAAGATTATTTACAAAAGCCAAAAATTCCCCTCACTGAAATTCCATGCGTCTAAGACTGACCGTTTACAAAAGAAAAAATGAAACGTTAGTAGCCGTTTCGTTAAAATAAAAATATTTTTTCAAAAAAACGTCTTACTAACGTCTGACCCAAAAAAGAAAAGAAACGAACTTTAATAAGGTTTGTTAAAAATAGAAAAATTAATAAAAAAAATTGTCTTACTGAAATCCCGAACCAAAAAGCCGAAGAAACTCGCCCGTCCAAAGAAATCCAGAAAACCGTCTAAAAAAAAAAGAAAACTCGAAACTTTAATAAACGTTTCATCAATGAAAATACGAAAGAATACACTCTCCTGACCTCCCCCTTTTCTACCTAATTTCAATGCAATCCGACTATCTAGAAAAAGAAAAAACGAATTTTTAAAAAATCATTTTTTAAAATAAAAAAATGAAACAAAAAAATTAATTACTTACAAAATGTCGCGTCCAGGAAGACCGGTAGAACTATCTAGAAAAAAGATCAGTTTGTTTAATAGAATGTATGGGAAAAAGGGAAAGGAAGGGAAAGAGAACGAAGGAAGGGGAAAGAGAGAACGAAGGAAAGGGAGAGGGAAAGAACGAGAGAAAAGGAAATAGGAAAATCAGAAAGGACGAAGTGCAGGAAAAAGTTAAAAAAAAGCTTAACTACCGCAGTTATTATTAATATGAATCACGTGGTATCACGCGATCACGTGATTTTTATTTTATATAAATAGGCCTTTTCTCCCGAAATCCAATTTTTTTTTTTATAATTTTTTAATGATATATATATATATGCTTATATACACACATATATATATATCTAATAACTTTACGAAAAGCCCCTCCTCTGTAAACAGGTAGAGGTCTTTAGTACCTATAGGGGGAGAGCTATTGCTGCTTCTCCATCTGTTTATAGTGACAAAAAGAGGAGTCTTCAGTAGTAAAGTTTAATGCAATTACCATTTCAATATAATTTCATATAAAATATAATCATTGCAATACAATTTCATATATATTAAGATATATAAACCATTGCAATACAATTTCATATTAAGATATATAAACCATTGCAATACAATTTTATATTAATATTATAAATATTGCAATACAATTTCATAATAATTTCAATTTATAATTATATTATTAATAATAAATCAATTACAAACACCATTGCAACATAATATTTAAATTGTTTTGAAATTATGGTTTGTAATACTTTTATTAGCCTTTGTGATATAATCTTTGTAATTAATTGCAAAATATATAAAAACAATTTCAACCATTACAAAATAATGTCAGTATTGCAAAAGTATAATAAGAATATTATAAAAGTATTTCAAAAAAATAGCCATTTTTAGTAAAGAAGATGTACTGATACTTTAGGTTACACTGGTATTAATTTGAGTCAACACTATGAATTTGGCCAGAGTTACTAAACATAAAGGTTCCATCCAAATCACATGACATTTTAATATATTAGCTATCCAGAGTTTACATAATGCTGGTAAGAATTGGATTTTGGCCCGCATTATGATTCACTGATGATGGTTATGTAACGATAATTTGATATACTGATATATTTTTCCTAAAACAACAGTATTGGTACATAGAGGTCCGACTGTATTTATAATTTGAGATATCTTTATATCATGGTAGGATCCACAAAATATATATAAAGGTCACATATAAGTTTGCTTAACTATATTAGTAAAATTTCCAAAAGTCATATACGATCCAAATTAATTAATTAATTTAATATGGAAAATTTTATTTGCATAGATTTTGAGATTTTTTAAAAGGTTATATATATAGTTTGCATAATAATAATCATTTTTATATATGTCATATATTTTAATTTGCATAATCAACGGTATTTTTTAATAAAATATATATATATATATAATTCCAGCGGTCTTCTACTAATTAGCAGCATAATGCCTTGGAATTTCAGCAATTTTCTACTAATTAGCAGCATAACACCTTGGAATTCTGGCGATTTTCTACTAATTAGCAGCATAATGCCTTAGAATTCCAGCAATTTTCTACTAATTAGTAGCATAATGCCTTGGAATTCCAGCAATTTTCTACTAATTAGTAGCATAATGCCTTGGAATTCCCTAATAAGCAGCATTACACATAGTATAATACATAAATTTTTGAAAATACATAATTGACGGCTAATCTGATTGATAATAGATAATTTTTTTTCAATTTTTTGACTTTTAACAGACCATTTTATTGAAAGAAAAAAATAAAATAATTTTTTTTGGTCTGTAATAAACCATTTTATTCAATAAAAATTTTTTTTTGACCTTTACTGTTATATTTTTTTAACAACAGGCCATTTTATTTAAAAAAAATATTTGGTTTAGAATGTTATTAATATTCCTTTTTATTATTTTTCTTTAAAAGCAACTTCTTAAATCTAAAATTTATTATTTTAGATACCAATATCTTAGAAAAATATGAGTTAAGAGAAAAGTATAGTCAATTTTTTTGGAAATATTACTATACTAATATTCCTTTTACTTTTTTTTTAGGAACTTGGAATTCAGACTGGAACTCCAATGCTCACTGTAAGTAAAGAATTTTTTAGCTTTATTTTGTTTATTTTAGAAGTATTATTAACATTTCTATTGTTTTTTCTATTAGAAATAGTTTTTAGATTAAAACTAAACTGAAATTTTTAGTAAGTTGAGAATAGGGTGGAATTTTTTTTGTTTTATATGTGAAAGTAGTATTAATATTTTTTTCTTTAGAAATAGGATTTTCTTTTAGAAATGATTTTATAAATTATATTGACTTTTCTTTAACTTTAAAATGTTATCAATATTCTAAGTTTTTGTTATAATTTATTAAAAAATAATGAACAATCTTTTTGTTTTAGTGTTAATACTTGAATTATCAAATAATTATTTTTTTTTTTTTTTTTTAATGATTTATATATGCTTTATTGATATTAAGTTTATATACCATACAAACAAATTATCATGAACTATATCCACCTAGCAGGATGCAATCATCAAAATATAAATAATAAAAGAAAAATGATAGTTGATACTATACCAATTAATTTGAACTACAAGATTTGAGGTTTTTTTTTTTTTTTTTTTTTCAAAATTAATGAATTTAAGTTCAGAGTAAAATTAATTATGTTGTTATTAGATCTATTATAACATTGTTAATAATATTTTTTGTTTTCTTATATGCCCAGCTATACCACCAGTTATTACTGATTAGTAAACTCATCTGATCTTGAGCTTTTTTTCCCACTCTATAACACTTTGATATAATGTGATTTTCATTTAATAAATTTTCAGACTGCACTGAATCCAACTCAATTGAAATATTATCAAGTACTGCAATTTGATCTTCCTGTAAATCTGAATAATTGTTCTTCTTTAAAGTTTGTTTATCCTGTTTTAAGTGTTTAACCGTTTGGTGAGAGGATTTGAAGTAACGATCCATATTTTCGGATTCATTTAATTTTTCTTTTCTTCCAATATTTCTAGTCTTTTCCCATGCAATAGTAGCATTACATCTTGGTATCCAAATTAGTTCTTTAAAGTGAATAATAAAGGAGTCCAAAAGTGAAGCCAAGAATAAAATGTTTTTTGATTCTGAGAATCCAAATGTTTGTTTTGAAATTTTGGAAATATTGGTGTTAATTTTAGCTTCCAAGGCCAATGAGCTAAAATCAATAAATTTTTTGTTATCATGTTGTAATCCTAGTATCTGGTTTAATTTCTCACTTATGGCTTTAGGTGTGTTTTCTGGTATGTTACTCCATTTTTGAATTATAGGAATCACATCATCTTGCATTCTACTTTTAATTATAGGCCATAGATCCTTATTGGCATCACATTCAATAAAATGATATCTGTTTTCAAATTATCAAATAATTAAATATAGTAGTATAAATAAATATGTTAGTACAAATTAATTTATGCAATTTGGCATTATGCTAGCAATTGAAAATCAATTATACTGCTAAATACAACTAATTAAATTAAAAAAAAAGCCATGATTTTATTTTTTTAATATACAAATGTCATAAAAAAAATTTGCTTATTCTAATATAAATTATAAAGTCAGAAGTCAACTTTGCGTATTGATTTTAGTAAAAACATTTGCTTATTTTAAAGCAAAATTTTGCTGACTTTTATATGTATTTTTCGGGATCCTATCATGGTGAGTTCTATGAATTAGAGGAAAATTTGTTACAAACTTTGTTATAGGTATAATAAGAAAAATATTAGCTGAAATATTAGTTGCGATATGGTAACATTAGTTGGATTAAAGGACAGAGTTCACAAATGTTTCTCTGAGCTTGTTGGAGTCAAGAATTGGAACATTAGTCTTTATAAATGATTTACTTGAAAGCGATGAAATGTTAAACTCATTTGTTTTGGGTGAATTATATAGGATTGATATTGCCATAGTTATTAAAGTGAATCAGGCAGATCACAACCCTTCAGATGAAAAATTATGTATTGATATTCATACTGTAGCAAAATTTTATATTAAATAAAATATTGATATACCAGGAATAGGCCATTTCTGTTACCATGTGTATGTTCACAATTTAAGATGTTTGTTTGCCAACATGCATGTATTCTAGGGATGTTAGATTGCTTAAGCATTTAGTTCAGGTTCTAAACCTGATTAAACTAATTTGAATCTGGCTTTAAATTGATTTACATAAACCAATTTTTGAATCATGTTTGAAACTATGCTTATAAATGTATTAGTAAAGTTTGCTTACTCAAGCAATTAGTTTAACCCTGATTTAATAATATAATACGCAAAATAATTATTTTTATTTCATTTGTAAAATTAATGCATATATGAATTGTTATGCTATTATACTTTATGCTCAAAAATTGATTTCATTGAATTTTAAATACTATTGACCATAAAACTCGATTCAAGTAGTTTTTACTTCGAACTCGAATAACATCCCTAATGTACTCCTGTCACAAAATAAACGATCACATAACTGATAACATATTTGTATAACAGATTGATTTCTCACGCTAGTTTGCACCAATAACATTTCACGAAAAACCGTATAAAACCCGAAAATGTCAGTCACGTTATTCTGCCTTGTCAAGCATGGTGTGGAGAGCAGTGATCGGCAGGGACAAAACCATATGTGGTCCCAAAAAGGGACCTGTTATGAACTTCGTGATCTCCACGAGTCAGAAGGTCTCTATGTGAAACGTTTACTTGATAAATATCACGTGTAATTCATGAAATTTTGTCGATTATGCTTGATTTATAAAAAAAAAAATCATGTTGTTAAAAGGGATTTAATTCTCCCATACTAAAATTCTGCCGCTTATTAATCACTTTCCTACTTTCAGCAAAATATAAAAAAGGTCAAATTTGGAGACGAAAATTGAAAATATCAGCAACATATATATTAATTTTCTGGTTAATTACTTACCATGGAATCTGCAACTTCAAGACCACCAAGGAAAGGTAAGCTTCTAACAAAGACTCCTTGCCCCATTCACCGACTTGGAGCTACAACTGAAGAGATTAGACATGTAGACTACGAACTTGTGGATGGAAATTTCGTAAGACACTACATACACGATGATATTAACCCAATAGGAGTTTCATGTTTTACACCTTTGGGCGAACCCCCTCATAAAAATCCTATTAGTGATCAAATTGACTGCTACTTTCTTCCCAAGGATACTCTCCTACCTCAAGGATTAGCTATTATTTTCACCCACAAGACTAGACTTCGATTTCCTACGTGTTGTCAAAAAGGATGGCACTTTTGTATAGTACCAACGATGCAAATGACATTAGCAGAGTACGGAGATGCAATAAAAAATCTTAATTGGAATCTATGTGAAATTAAGGCCAATGCAGAGTTAAAGGAATTAGTCCATAAAGATGATGACTTGAGGGGCGTGCGAGATTTCCTAATAACTGAGATATACTTACTTATCGAACTCTGGTACAAACAGACGACAGACGCCATGGAACGTCTCTATGCTAACGATATTCATACATGGATCGCATTAAAAAAGCCAACCCTTAAAGAACTTATCCGTGATAAACCACGTGCATACATTATATTCCATGCCATTTCTTACTTGAATGCAACATCGGTAACCCAAAAAACATACAAATATGATATTTTGGGTGTACTTGAGAGACGCATTCGGATGGAAAGTCAAAGAGTTCGGTGATGAACCAAATATAGGAAGTTGTAAGTAATTTTTATAATAACGTGTTTTTATTTGTAGAAACCTATCAAATAACCTAATTTTATAGTAGCAGAAACGTTTGATACTATGCATCTGGATGATAAAGGAAAAGCTCCAGGTATTTATTTGAGCGTCTTACAGTTCAATCTAGACTAAAAGAGTTGTAGTGCGACGATACGCTCTACTGAAAGTGTCGTTGTTCCGCAACTAATGGGACATTTTTTGGTATAATTAATATACGATTCTGATACAGTCATACATTTAATGTTTAGATGAAAGCGCAGATAAATATCTTCGGGACGCATGTGATGCTGAAGTTATTAGAGTAAATGATGAGTTATGGATATTAAAAGATTATGAATTAAAAGACGGGAAAAAGTATAAAAAACAAGTTAATATTGGATGTAGGGTAACTAATATTAATGATGGCAAATTAACCATTGCTCTTATTGATCATGAAGAAAAACAAAATATAATTTCTTCGTTAAATAAGCTTGAAGAGTGGTTGCTTGATGAGTTTAAGTTAGATAAAGAATACAGACCTAAAGATTATCATAATTGCACCGCTAACATTTTAATTAAACGTGAAGGGGGGAAATTCCTAGGGAACATTAGAGAATGTAAGAAATTAAAAAATAACTATATGCCTCAAACTTATATCGAAATTCCACCTAAATATTAAAACGTAATAAAAAATTGCCTTTTGTTGATTGATATGTCTATACTTATCTATTGAACGCATGATCTTATATAGCTTCATCCGCAGTAGAGCTGTTCAGGTCGTAAGCACTTGATGTAGTACTTAATTCCGATCTGATCCGGAGCATTAATTGATTAATATCACCGCATTTGTGTCACAAATAAATGAGTCATACAACAGGGGGGGTCTGTACAACCGATGAATTTCTCAATTCTCTCATTAGTGCCATTCGCAAATAAAATTCCTTTTTTACTCTTGTTGCACTTTGAGCCAATAGCATTTCGCAAAAAACACTATATAAGTTGAAAAATGTCTATCACTTACTTTGTTAAGGGTAATACAACTGTGAATGCTTCAAAATTAGTAGGGACGAGCCTGTTAGTGAGCTCAACAAAGCTATAAAAGCGGAAATAGATGTTCCTGCTGGTTTCAAAGTGAAGGACTTAAAGTTATGGAATGTGATAATCAGGACGATCTCTTGAGGAATCTCACACTCAATGATGGGGATGAACTTCTTGCAACAAGAGAATTAGAAGAGTACTGGCTTGAGAAACTGCCTAAGAGGCATCGTAAAGTTGCCACATAAATGTCTGGTACAGTCTAATTCTCCTCGTAATATTTACACGTTTTTATTTCCAGTTCTCAGCATGGCTCCTGAATATAATGATTGGAACCTCATCATAATAATTGATGTAATATCTACTATGTTTACTAGTATCAAAATGGCCAAAATGTACATAGTTACACTTATGTTACTTAGAGGAATTATTTCCAAAGTGTATGAAACAGTTATCTTAATATAATATCTTTGTATTTAGGGCCGTTTCTCAGTCTGAAAGAGGCATTTTCACGCATTTTTCCACCAGTAACATATTCTCTAAAATGTACTACATTGAAAACCACTATGAAGGTTAACAGTTGTAATGCTTTGGGATGATTTCTACAAAAAAAAATGGTTGTACTATAAATATATGCAGAATTAATAGTATCTGGTATATCACATGATTTTGGTAAAGCTGATATGATCAACACCTGGACTAGCTAAATCAGAAATAAATAGTCTATATTACGGCTGCAGGCATAACTGCGGCTGCGATTAGTAATTTAGAATACATGCGCTTTATTTATTCGATACAAAAAAAGCTAATAACTTGCTAAGACCATATCATCCAGAACTATCCTAGTCTATACTGCGTATTTCAGCTCTGAAGTAGCAGGTATTATACTTAAGCATATGCTGGAGTGATGATTGGACTCGTCATCGGTGAGACTTTTCTTTCATATTTTCCATTATGATAATAATAACCTTTATCTTTTCATAATAGCAGTTATCATACATGTCCTTATCTTCACAGTAATTCCATTCAACCTACCATACTCTATTTTCTGTGACTTGAGATTTAACAGAATCAGAGACATAAGTTAACGGAATAGATACTGTTGAGACGTTTGCTTTATCTGAAACTAAAGTATTCACTCGCACTTCTGATGTGTTAGTCTGCTCATTTGAAATCTCCTCTTCAGAATCGATAATAGAGTCATCTTGATCATCAGGTAATCCAATGTTAGGATTCTTGGAGAAATAGCCAATAATAGTTTGAGTTTGACTGATTATCAGATAATTCTGCAATAGAATTCACAGTATATGTTGTGATATACTTGATTTTATCAATTCCTATTTTTTCAAATAATTTGTATATATTTCTTGCTCTTTGAGTTTGTTTTAATAATATATTACGTTTAGTACTGAGTTGCGTATTAATTTTAGATATAGTATTATGTATTATAAGACTCAGATAAAAAATGTGTTACGTTCAGAGTGATTGACCGATGTGAAATAAAAATGTTTCTGGAAAAGCAGGTGTTACACTACACAGGTTGAAATGCTAAAAATCGGCAAAAAAAATGGCACGAAAAGCAGTGGCTATTCTTGGCTATTCTTGGCTATTCTTGGCTATTCTTGGCTATTCTTGGCTGTTTTTGGCTATTTACGAATTAACCTATACTATTTGTAAATAGTTTATACAAATTTGCGAATAGTTTATGCGATTTGTGCCATTTTTTTTGCCTATTTTTGATCATTTGACGTGTGCTAGTTGAAATAGGACAATTCAACCTAAATTTGATCAGGTCGAATATAGGTCGAATGATGATCTAACCTGTATCAAATTGAGGTCAAATTTTTGGGTACATTTAGGGTGCCAATTGTCTTATATTCGGAAAGAATATTTGACTTACATTAGTAAATGATTCGATCTGTATTCATATATGAGAATTGTAATCTAAAACCAGCTGATTTATTTCTGAATTTTATTTAGTTTATTTTTCATTAAATTTTTTTTTTTTTTTTTTTTTCCGCAGCGCATTTGCAGTTTTATTAAAGTAAAAAAATAAAGAAAATATATACAAAGTAAAATTCCCTAATAACTACTCTAATATAATTAAACTACAAACCACTCGTTATACCAGTAGTACCCCACGTGTGCACTGTTGAGTGATCGTTTGACTCCGTAGGTAGACTTCGTTTAGTAACAGGTCATCTTAGCCATAAAGGCCCTATCTTCAATGTCTGGTGATTACGGGACCCATTTATTAATTTGATATTTTATTAAACATTTTTAAAAATACATTATCGTTATAATTAATTACATATGTGCTAATTTTTGGAATTAGTCTAAATTAAGATTTTTATAAAAATTTAATATTTTAGTAAAATTAACATTACACAAATCTAAATTAAATAAGTGTTATATATTTACATAACTCAGATTTAATAAAAAATAAAAAAAATTTTTTTAATCAATATTTAAAAATAACGGTAATAACCACTTCTTTTTCCCCATCACTGCCCATCACTTTTCCATCATTTTTCTATTCACTTTTATTAAATATGAAAAAAAAGTTTATAAGCAAATATAGCAGTTATTTTTAAGTGGTAAGTAAAAGAAAAAACTTAATATTTTATATACATAGAAAGACATATTTTTTCATAATTTTTAGCTTTAATTTATTGTTTTTTCTTTGTAAAAAATACATGCAAATAAAAAATAATTATGATGTGAAATAGTTGTAAAATGAATAATAAGATATTCTTTTTTTTTCAAAATAACTAATTATATATTTGTTTTTTATCTTTTAAATTTATTTTATTAGATTTATTCTACTAAAATCCTTAAATGGCAAATAAAATCCTTTAAATAAAATAAAAGAATTTGGGATTCTCTTATGAAAGCATTTTTTGGTAAGAAATAAAATTTTCAGATCGGACTTTATGCAGGTGACAAAATCATGCATTATTATTCCTGGAGATATGCTAACATTATCATTTTACATTCATTTGAAAGCTGAGAATTTGCTCTATTGTAAAAATCAAAGATCAGGAAAATTGGATCACTGGATGAGGCGTAATTAACGATCAAAGTCAAATCAAATTTAAAAAATTAAAAATAAATATATTAGACGTAATTATTCACAATCCAGTGATTCAATTTATTCGATTTTAGGCTTATTAGATAGACCTCAATTTTCAAATGAATATAATTTCATTTGTATAGCTTGCATCTACAGGTATTTAATAAATTTTTTTATATCAGATTTTATCAAACATATAAAATTTTATATTATTAATATAATTGATGATTCCTAAACATCTACATATAAACGAATTATTTTAAATTTATTTTAAAGATAAAAGTTGGCATCACCTTAGGGAGCAAAGATCATTCAAATTGAATCACTACATGTGAAGTAATTAATGATCAAATTTAGATAAAATTCAATAAATATACTGAACGTGATTACTGAACAACTAGTGATTCAATTCATTTGATTTTAGATTCATTAGATAGATCTCAATTTTTCTTTTAAATGAATGTAAATTTATTTGTATAGCTTATTTCTATGAAGAATTATCAATGATTTTATCATGAGAGTTATATTTGATCTTTTAAATTTTAATGATATCTTATATTAAAAAAAAATTAAAAATTATATAATTAATTAGTTTTTTTTGCATTATCTAGTATAAATTTATTATTCTTATATAAATGATAATTTATATTTGCTTTAATAAAATTATTTTTGTGTAAAAAAATTAGATTTTAAGGATTGGCTCATATGATTTAATATCTTTAATGTCTTTTTAGTAAAAAATCTATAAAATTCTGAAGTTATCTTTAAAGGATATCATGAAATAAAATTGTACTATAAAAAAAAGAAACATTTCAGAAAAAAAATAATTAGAAGCAATATATATATATATATATATCAAAAAAAAAAATCAAAATATTAGAAATAATGTCCCTGAGAAAGTAAAATAAAGCAAAATTTCAATATTAATCAATTAAATAAATGTAAATAGATTAGAAAATAAAAAAGAGAAATGAATCTTCCACAATCTGATAGTTGTATAACTTTTGTATAATTCTGCCGTAATATCGTAATTCCATCATAATGTTTTAATATCACAATCTTAATGCTGTAAAATGTCCTAAAAATAGAAAAATTTAGAAAAATTAAAAATAAACGCTTCCTATCCTCCTTTAAGTCTCTTTATCTCATCAGCATAAAGTCTAATTCGTCCATTTCAACCCCAAAAAGCCGGCGTCTCTATAGTAAAAGAAAAAGAAACATTAGAACGTTTCTTAAAAATAAATTTAAAAAAAACACTACTCCCACTTTACCTCATCAAGCTAAGTCCATTCCAAGAGTCCAGTGCTACAAAAAAAAGAAAGAACGTTAGAAACGTTCCTTAATTAACACATACCATTCACCCCATTTACCTGTCCTGCTGTCTTGTTTGTTTAAGTTTAGCATCCTATAAAAGAAAGTGTATCTAAAAAATAAATAAAGTATTTATATAAAAAAAAAGAAATAAAAAGAAATTTCAGATAAAAAACCAAAAAATATATGAAATAAACCCATATCTTTTACTAATTACCAGTATCGGGATCTCATGCAATCTAAATTAAAAATATTGTAAAATAAATCAATATTTGAGTATGCTACACAACAAACAATAAAAACAAACTGCCTACTTTATTAACACGAATAGGCTTCCCATACAACTTGATTTGATTCATTATTTTAATCTGCATCATCTTCATTCGTAAACTCACAAAACTCAATCTTGATGTGTTTGAGTTATGCAATCTTTTGGTAAATGAACATTGACTTGAAGTTAAAATATATTTTCTGATTAGTAATGCTGAATTTATAACAAAATAAAATGAGCAGAGAGAGTGAAAATTACCAACATGTCCTCTGCCAGAAGTATTAACTCCTAAATCAGAGTTTCAGTACAATATTCATCAAAGGTTACTGATATAGACCATAGCGTTTTGATCACATTCTTCTGTAGGATGAGCCATAATATTAAAGAAAAAAAATTTTTGACGTTAAAGAATCTTTTCCATTCTTTGGAAGCCCACCCGAACCTAAAAAAGTAAAGAACGGTTATTAGTAACCGTTCATAATAAAAAAAATTAAAAAAATATATATATAAAAATAAACCAAGATTCGTACTTACAAATCTTGGTTCCTCTTTTCCCAAAAATCAGAAGCCCACCCGAAGCTTAAAAAAAAGAAAGAACGGTTATTAGTAACTGTTCATTAATATTAAAAAAAAATTAAAAAAATTAAACCAAGATTCGTACTTACTTATAAATCTTAGTTTTTCTGTTTTTCAGAACATGAAAGCCCACCTGCACTGGTCAAAAACCAGGGTAAACATAGCATGAGCTTGAATTTTATTAATTAATGCCGAAGTAACTTTAGAGAAACACAGAGTGATCTAAAAAGTACCGCAACAAGTGCAGAACTAATAGAAAAACAAAGAACAAATAATCTTCCGAAATTACAAATAAGAAAAGCTAAGATTAAAAACCCCACCCTCTCTATATAAATAACTACGGCTACTCCCCCCAAATATATCTCAAAATGAGTAAAGTCGACTATGCTATACGTAACCCATCCAGCACCGTACCCACTCCTAGAATCGGTAAAGAACCTCCGAGCTACCATTAGCACTATCAAAAACGCCTAAAATTCAATTTCCCCTATTTGACTACATACTATGGATAACAAACCTATTTCACAAAGACCTCCGGGAACTTTTTAGTGTCGTGCAGTCCAGCCGATGGGGAACTTTTTAGTGTCGTGCAATCCCCAAAGGGACACCCACCTCATTTTGAACGATCCCAAACGGAGGACACCCACCTCATTGCGAACAATCCATCGACCTAAGATCTACCTAGATAAGTCAATCCAATGATAGTCCATCATGTGACCACCTTGATCGGCATACTACAAAAACTGCGGTACCCAACCTGTCACCCCCCTTATCACCCCAATGATGATCGATTTTGAAAATTGTAACACCAAGCCACCATGACGATCAAATTTTCCAGTATCCCCCCACCCCCCAAAGAAAATAAGGTTACACCGAAAAAAGCGACCAAGAAAAACAAAAAGCAAAAAATAAAGACATAAACCTCAGGAAAACTCGAAGTGCAATGAGAAAAACCTGAGTAAAATTCACCAAACATACACCTCAACTCCGTCTCCTTATTTTAGAAGACTAACTCCCCAGTTAACAACATCAACTAGCAAGAAATACGTTGGTCAGGAGCTCCTTCCAAGAAATACCGGTCCGGCCTGCGAACCATTTGGCCAGTTAGACTTTAAAGGCGTAGGAACCAAGACGCACTACTTTTCAACCTTTCAGAAAGCCCAGGGGAACGTTCGTATGGAACTGCCATCTTACAGTATTATTGGTAACTCCAAGACTCATGATAACGGTCCTAACTCAATATAAGCCGTAAGGAGTTCGGGCGAAACTAAAGACCTCAGTAATAGCTTCATATAACGTCGAAAAGTCCTTTTACTATCACTCAAGGCAAAAAATCATCATATTTTTCATCCATAACTTCATGGGAAAAAATGGGCAGAGCCCAACGGGGGAGAAAGTACGATCATCATCACTGGTCAAAAACCAGGCAAATGTGGCATAGTAGCCTTTATCTTTATTAAATTTATTCGAACTTTACAATTTACAAAAAATAAAAAAGAAAATATAAAAATAAAACTAACTAAAAACAAAGCTATATAGTCTCCTAAGAAAAAATAAAGTAAAAAATTAATCTAAAAAGAAGAAAAATCGCATTACACTAAATTTCCCCAGATCTTCCCCCTTGATATATTCCAACCAAAGTAGAAGCAACTATGCTAACAAAATAACGAATAGCGCGCCCACTATAGAAATCGACACTCCATCCTGCAAAAGCTGTTATTAAGTAGCACCGTTAGACGACCCATAAAACCCGAAAAGTGATTAAACCAAGGCAAACCATATTTCATCGAGTTCTTCAACCAATCGGTTCCGGAGTCACGTGAATTGTGTAGGGTCGGAGGTGGTAAAGATGAGTAAGGTATGTACGTTGACAATGGCAAATTAGAAGGCTTCGGAGTAGTTTTCAACTTATAAGTAATATTCATCGCGTTTTCCCATCTACTTTTCTCATAAGAACGCGGATTCCAAATTCGTTTTCTGAATTTTTGGACAAAATTATTATGAATAGCAGCGATAACCTAAATCGCAGAGATTCTTGGAATAGACAAATCGACTAGGATGTCAATAAAAAGTGTAGGTAAACAACCACGGACAAGGGCGTATGAGGACCAATTTGTAGAAGAAAAGGACCAGCATGAAAGAGAAGTGAGTTTAGCAATAAAGGGAGTAGGATCAATATCAGCCAATTTTCCAGCTTCTTGAATTTTAGAAATCAAATGATTTTGATAAGATTGGAGAATTTGTTGCATAGGTAGACGACGTTTTTTGCACATAAAAAGGTGCATCAGGTCTTCCATGCGATCAATACAAGAACGGCAAGTTAATTCGTCCATGTATAAGTCTGGTCGAGTCCGCTTAAGCTTTTCCAACGTGGGTAAGTCGTCCAAGAAAAGTTTGAATTTAAAGGTTAAGTGTCTTGAAGCATGCTCAAGAGTAAAAGATGCATCATGAGAAGGCTTGAAATTCAAGGTAAACCAAGTTAGTTCCCAGTCGACAATATATTCTATATTAGATAATAATAAAGAAATAAAGTGAAATCGCGTTAAATTTAACAAATCACGCATTAACTGCGTTTGATAATACTGTTTAAGAAGGTGTCGTGAATTAGTTTCACAAACGGCGTCATTGTCGTAAGTCAAAACGAAATCATGGGCAGAAGCAAGGTCCATTCCAGAAATCAAAATACTGGATGATGCGGTATGGGCAGTATTGGCCAGGGAGTCAGCAAAATCGTTCAAATAATTGCCAGAATGAGCTTTAACTTTAACAGGAAGAACTGTCAAATTCTTGGTAAGGATAGTTCATTCAATAATGGCCCAAAGCTCAAAATTTGTTGTTTTGTAGTAAAGACGGCTATTTGAGTAGACATAGGAAGAGCAACTTCGAAGGCCATCAATGGCAGTTTGCGAGTCAGTATAAATAGTAACTTCTGAGTCGCGAGGAGAAATGGTTAAAACTGCGTAAATAGCGGCAGCTTCAGCACGAGAAGAAGAAGGGTTATCTCGAATGATGCCATGTGCATAAGTAGCAATGGAATTAGGAAAACCAGCATCAGGTACGATTTGCATCCAAGACCAGCCCATAGAAACATTAGGAGTGCCTAGATTAATAAGAGACCCATCAGTAAAAAAGATATAACGTGAGTCTGAAGACACAACCAACGGCGAATTTGCAAAAACAGCAGCAGCTGAGGATTCAATAGTGATAAGAGGAGCGGAAACTTCAACAATATCGTCAGGAGGAGAGTCAAAATCAAAATCCAATCGACTGTAATAAAGACGGACACCATCTTCTATATCAGCCTAGGTAAAAGGAGAGGATACTGCAGAAGTATTACGTCTAATGCGCTCATTGATGGTGGGCAGAATAAGCGAATGTTGTAGAGAAACCGTAGGCGTACAAAGGGTTAAATCAGCATTCCGTTTTTTGGAAGGAGGCAAAGGAGTATGAGCAGCACAACCAGGGCAAGGAGAGAGTCTAATGAGATCACCAGGCGAAGATTCACAATCAGGAGAGACCCAGTGAACAATAGAACAAGTACCACGACTTGCTTGAACTAAAAGTTGTTTGCCAAAGATGGGAGAACCGTAGTCGTCTAACGTGACAATCCAATTTTTCGTAGTGGTAGGAGAGGACAGGCAAGGAGTCAATTCATAAAATGAAGAGTCAATCGTAGGCGTAGTAATGAACTGGGTCAGCAAACGATTGTTGGTGTCAGGAATGGTAGTAGCTTGCTGGATATCTTTATACCAATAAGGGATACAGCCAGGACCACGTCGTCCAACCAAATTGTCATAGTAGGCTTTCCAAGAAATTAAATGAGTCCCTTGGGGAGTAACAAGCTGAGATAGATAAAACAAATGCCGTTTTCGCAAAATAGGGAAATAGGCTTTAAATGCTTTAAGTGTCATGCATTCAAATAAGGGAACGCGTCCATCCATCAAAGTCAGGTTCGGAAGCTTCGAAAGTTGAGTATGAAGCAAACGAAAAGGAGTAGAGGATAAGAGAGCAATAGTGCATGCGATATAATCTTTCTTAAAAGAAAAAGAGAAGACCATATAGACCAATCCTTAATTAAAAGGGGAGAAATAGGAATTAAAAAATTATATTGAATCAAACTCAATCTATAAATAAAAAGAGATTGAATAAAAGAAAAGGAAGAATTAGCCATTAAAAATAAATTAGTAATATGACATTGTCGTTGATGAGCAAATAAATTTATCAAGCCCAAGGCTTGAGATAAAAATAAAATGGGATTTGGTAAAGAGCGAGAAAAATTTGCTTTATGCTTTACAACAGATCGTATACTTCTCGTTATTAGGTGGCAGTCAGATTCAGACAAGTGAGTAACTTGCATCCGGTATTCAAGTTTCGGTATAAGGACAGCATTATGTAAATAAACAACTTGTTTGGATGAGAGCTTTGCAGGGCGGATGGTTGCAGCGAAGGAGCAACATTCACGTTTGAGTTGCTTTTTGACAAAATCCCGGGAGTTTTTAATGTTGAACCAGACACCTAAAAAACGAAAAGAAGTTGTCATGGAAATTGGGGTAATAGTAATGGAAGGAACACTATTTAAAGAGGATAAATCCAAGTTAAAAGTAATAGGGAGTAAAGTGGAATTCGAAGTCAAGGGCAACGAATTAGTAATTAACACATATTTGTTATGATTGGCAGAAGTGTTATTAATTTGATAGAATTCTTCTGTAATGGATAACATAAATTCCATGCCAGTCTTCGACGAGGAAATAAGAGTAGAGTTATCCATAAATACTAAATTATTAATCTTCAAATCGGAAGAAGGATTGGGAGAAGCAATTAAGGATGGTGTAGAAAGAACATAAGGGTCCATCATTTCATGCTTCATGACAGTAAGTAAGGGATCAATATAAATAACCCATAAGAGAGGAGAAATAACTTCGCCTTGGTCAATACCAATGCGAACCCTATAAGCAGGCGTAGATCCATGAGCAGTGAAAACGCTATTAATGCGTTTTGTGAAAAGGGAAAGAATAAACTTAATAGCAGAAGCTGGAAGACGTATTCGTTCTAAAGCGAAACGTAACATTGTCAAATCAACCGAGTCAAAAGCTTTAGAAATGTCTTGAGAGAGAATCCAAAGTGGGTTTTTGTTGACATCAGCATCATGGATAATAGATTCTAGAGTAATAATAGGGTCGCGGCAAGAACCACCAGGAAGACCAGCGAAGTTACCACCTTTAAGAACATCATGTGTAGCCATAATAGTAGAAAGGCGATTATAAAAGAGTTTGACAAGAGATTTTCTAATCACTTCAAGTAAAGTAATAGGACGAGTATTTTTCAATTGACATTTCCATTCGTGAGGTTTGGGAATGGGAAAAACCATTGCCTGTCGCCATAAGTCAGGAATATCAGCTTTGGAAAGGCAAGCTTGAATTAAAATAAGGAGTAGAGCCGAGGAACGAGATCCAAGGTGTTTGAGCATTTCATAAGTGATCATGGAAGGACCTGAGGCTTTACCGTTAGGAGTAGAAGAAACGGTGGTTAACCATTCATCAAGGGTAGGGGGATTCATTAAAGAATCATAGATGGAGGAGGGCACATCATCCATAGGTTGGTAAACAGAAGACCATCTATCAGGTAATGTATCTACAGATACAGGAGGAGTGGATTTTATAGGTACAAAGTTTTGGAAATGGTTAACAACAGCATCGTCTATATCCTTGGGAGCAGTTAATAACTGAGGGCGAGTGGGATGATCAACAAAGACACGATCCAAAGTGATACGGCGGCGGGTGCGAGAAAGCGCTGAATCAATGAAAGAGGAAAGGTCGGTTTCAAAATTATTGTTCCTATCGTCCAAATGAGCACGAATGGAGGAATCTTGGAATTCTTTTTCTTGAAGTAAATGAAATCCCCGTAAGGATTTTGAAATATTGGATAAATCATCAAGAAGTGACTTGAAATCATCTTGTCGACATGATGAGAGAGAAGAGGGCAAAGCAGGAACGAAAGTAAATACATTCTTATATAATTGCAAAATGTTTTGAAGTCTGATTAAATGAATAGACCACTTATGTTCATGAGCGGCAGAATAAGTTAAAGGATATTTGCGCAATAAACGTATTGAATGCATAAGGCGATTTAAAAACCGATAATGTTGGGTTAAAATTTCCAGATCTTTAGGAACCTTAGGAGTATAATTATTGCCAACGGTGAAAGAAGGTAGTGTAACGTTGGCAGCTTTAAGAATTCGTGATTGGAGATATTCGCACATTTGATTGATATGCCAGGAGGAAAAGGTTGAAGGTGAGACGTCACATAAAGCATCAGCTTTATCAGCAAAATCCGTCCATTGAATTTCAGTTACAGAATCAAATTTGAAGACGCGACGGGTTCGGCGCTTAAGTTGTCGAGCGCGAGCCAATTTGGTAGAGGCAAAAAGTAAAGACATATCATAGTATGTTATGACGGGGTTATGATCAGATGTGCAAACATCTTGAGCATTAAAAATGCAAGCAGTAAGAGCAAATCCTTTGAGAAGAGGGCAGGACCATACATAATCAACTCGAGTAATGTGGTCATTGCGATGAAAGGTACCTAAGGAGTCGGAAAGATTAATAGGAGTATAGTCTTCATATCCGTGAGAGAGGAGATGAAAAAATAATCGGTGAATATGTTTTGAAGCAACTTGAGGTTGATTGAAGTAAATAGGGTAATATTTGTCTAAATGCATATTAAAATCGCCACAAACAGCATGGTAAAAGCCAGCATGTTTAGTAAGGGTAAGTTGTTGAATGAGCAAATCAATAGTATCAGTGCGCAGAACACTTTCAGCAGGGGGAGGGATATAAATAACAAATATACGCAATTTAATATTGCCTTTGAAATATAAATCAACAGAAAGTAACCGTGAAGAATGCGATTTAAAATCTTGAACATGTGAAGCAAGGGAATTTTCTATAAAAAGAGAAACACCACCAGAAGAGAGAATTTGTTTAGAAGTATCCAAATTAGAAGAGAACACAGTATAATTAGAAATACGTTTGGATAAAAACTTCATTTGTTTAGGGTGAAGATGAGTATCCACGATACCACCAAAGGAAATATGTTTTAAGGAAAAGAAAGTAGAAATTTCTTCTAATTTAGTCTGACCATACATTTTAAGGCCATTAACATTAAAGGAAGAAATATTAAATGAATTGGGGATAGGGGAAGTGTTACTGGAAGAGGAAAATAACGATTCATGCGAAAAAATTCCAGTAACATTGTCAGGGTTGGGAGGGTTTCGTACAAAGGTATCATAATTAAAATTATTGTTCGACATTAAAACACAATGATATAAACAGTCGGGGAGTTAAAATTTGAAGAAAGAAATTAATTGGAAGAAGCTGAATCAGCTTGTTCCAGGGGAGCACCACCAAGGGAGCCAATGAATTGCTTGATATGACCAGTAAGTTGGTCCTATTTACTTTTAATAGCGACACGACTATTTTTGAGATCATTAATTTCTTCTTGTGTGGAGGAGATGGGAGTAAAAGGAGGAGCATTTGGAGAAAGGTGAGAAGAAGGAGGTGATGTGTCAGGAACAATAGTGAATGTAGGCGAAGGTCGCGTTAAAATACTTTTGGGAGGCAGCGAAGATTTAGCGGAAGACAGAATATTAAGAGGAACATGAGTTACAGGGGCATCTTCTTGCATGAGGTCCGGTTCAGGTTCATTGGGTATAGGGAGTGGATCAAGGCCAAGGTGTGATTCAATACGAGTCATCCGTTGGTCAGCAAGTTCAAGAGCGGAGATGCGTTTGTGAAAGTTAGCAACTTCACATTGTAATTCTCGTAAAAGGTTTAGAATGTTGTTAGCATCATCAGGAGATAATGCAAAGTTAGGAGTTTGTCGGGGTAAGGGACGTGCTGTAGAACGAGAGGAGGAAGAAAAGGAGACAGATCGTTCTTTACTATTATGGCGGGCACGTTGAGAAGTATTGGGAGGGGGTTTGTTATGATTACTATTATCATTATTAGTGCGGTCATGGGAAGCGTTATTGGCTCGTCCAGAATTGGAAGCAGATCGATCTTTAGATTTGGAGCGAGATCGAGAGCGAGAACGTGCATTGGCAATATTAGAATTGGAGCGAGGTTGATTAACATTGAATCGTTCTTTGAGTTTTGCAACAGGGTCGCAAGTGCGGCTTCTACCTCTGGTTTGTTTGAGTGGGCAAAAATTAGGAGCACAACCTAGTTTGCCACATCTGTGACAAAGTTTATTAGTATTATCGGGGAGGACCAGAAAAGCACTTTGCCTTGGAAGCTAACAGTCTGTTCCATAGCAGCATCCATGGTTTCTTGGGAGTTGAAGGTGACATAGGCCCATCTTTTGGGTTTGTAGGAATTTAAAGAAAGAGGAACATTGACAGCTTTTGCACCAAAATCGCGTGTAAGAGGAGCCAAGTTGATATCCTTAACATTGGGAGGAAGTTGAGTGAGGGTGGCAACGTATTGACGGCGCGCAGCCTTTTGATCCACAGTATAGAAACATGGAGTAATTCGGAGACAGGTGGAGAAACAGTAAACAGCCCATTGGTCGGTAAAACGAGCAATTGAATCGGCGTGATCATACACAATACGGGCTTGCTGGACTTTAGCATTAGGCCTGGAGAAGAGGCGACAAGAGGTAATATTACCAAATTTTTTGAAATAGGCCATGAGGTTGTCCTTTTTGATAAAGAAAGGGATATCGGTAACTTGGATAGCCTGGAGATCTTCATTGGATCGGAGTTGGCGAGGGTCATGGGCATGAAAGATTAAGTCAGGGAACTCAGGATGGGTGGAACCAACGCACAAATCGCGTGCTTCAGCGGTATGGAAGTGGATAACGAGGCGTTTAGCCTCACCAGAACCTGTCATACAAGCTTTTCCAGTGAATGACTCGTACGTTTCTAAGAAAAGGTTATTCACAGCCTCAATAAGGGCTTTATTGGTAGGGAATTTCTTGAGTGATTCAGGGGCAGCATTCGGCGCAGCCGCAGCCTGAAAATCATCTCTGGTTATGGCAAAGGTCACCACTGGATCTGGGGTTTGATCGCCATCAGGAGCACCATTAGTATTCAAATTGGGCGACGCGTTAGGGGGTTGTTGCAAGTCTTTGTTTGAAGGTGCATGCATGGACGCGTCCACATTTCCAGAAGACGCGACGTGACTGGGCGCAGTTGGCACAGCAGATCTTTTCGGGGAGGAGGCCAAAGTATTTTCGCCAGAGATATTTTGTTGAGGAGAAGAGGAAGGTCCATCTACTCCAACGTCAGCCGTCTGGTCATCGGCAACGTAGTCTTCTTCCATAGAATTTTCGGTAATCGTACGATTACGTTTCTGCTGGATAGTGTTTTCGCCATCGGAGCTTCGAATTATCGGAGTTGTTATTATTTTTCCGTTCTTGACGGGAAGCTTTCCTACTGTTAGGGTTATGGCTTCCGCGCCTTCTCGCTATTAGGACATAGTAGAGGGCTTCGAGTTAATATATAAAATATAAAATTTTATTAGTAGCTTGTATTATTTTTTAATAATAAAAAATTAATTTCGTCAGAAAATTTCGTTTTTGAAAAATTCACTGGTCAAAAACCAATATATTGGGTAGCAGATATGTATCAGATATGTACCCGATATGTGTAGTATTAATGCAGAAAATCGGGTACCCGATATGTGTAAGATATATGTAAATATATATATCATATATATATCGGGTACCGATATATATATGATATGTAAATAATATGTAGACGATATATATATTTACACATATCTTACATATATCGGGTACCCGATTTTCTGCATTAATACTACACATATTGGTAGGGATGGTAAAGTCCTAAGTCCTGGACCTAAAGACCTGGTCCTAGGACCTGGTCTGCAGATCTTTAGGTCCAAATTTTGGACCAGAAGCGGACCAGGTCCTAAAAAGTCCTAGCCAATAAGGTTATAAGAGATCTATATGTTTAAATTATATATGTATAATTTGCTGTAAATTTGATTTTAAGTAATTATAAATTATAAAAAAGTGCACTGCAATATTGCAATACAATTTTTATATTATTAAAATCATATAAAAAATGAGTTGCGATATTGCGATTCACATTTTTATATTAATATCAATATAAAAAAGTGAATCGCGATACCGCAACTCACTTTTTTTATATAAAATCAATATAAAAAAGTGAATCGCGATACCGCAACTCACTTTTTTTTATATAAAATCAATATAAAAAAGTGAATCCCGATACCGCAACTCACTGTTTTTATATAAAATCAATATAAAAAAGTGAATCCCGATACCGCAACTCACTTTTTTTATATAAAATCAATATAAAAAAGTGAATCCCGATACTGCAACTCACTTTTTTTATATAAAATCAATATAAAAAAGTGAATCCCGATATCGCAACTCACTTTTTTTGTATTTAATTATTACTAAAATTCATAAAATCTATAAATAACTTAGTCAGGACCAGGTCCAGGACTGGTCCTAACAGGACTGGTCCGCAGGTCCGTTCAATAGGACTTATAGGTCCTAGGACCAGGACCGGATCAGGACCGACCTAACCATCCCTACATATCGGGTACATATCTGATACATATCTGCTACCCGATATATTGGTTTTTGACTAGTTCCCGGGATTTTGTCAAGAAACAACTCAAACGTGAATGCTGCTCCTTCGCTGCAACCATCCGCCCTGCAAAGCTCTCATCCAAACAAGTTGTTTATTTACATAATGCTGTCCTTATACCGAAACTTGAATACCGGATGCAAGTTACTCACTTGTCTGAATCTGACTGCCACCTAATAACGAGAAGTATACGATCTGTTGTAAAGCACAAAGCAAATTTTTCTCGCTCTTTACCAAATCCCATTTTATTTTTATCTCAAGCCTTGGGCTTGATAAATTTATTTGCTCATCAACGACAATGTCATATTACTAATTTATTTTTAATGGCTAATTCTTCCTTTTCTTTTATTCAATCTCTTTTTATTTATAGATTGAGTTTGATTCAATATAATTTTTTAATTCCTATTTCTCCCCTTTTAATTAAGGATTGGTCTATATGGTCTTCTCTTTTTTCTTTTAAGAAAGATTATATCGCATGCACTATTGCTCTCTTATTCTCTACTCCTTTTCGTTTGCTTCATACTCAACTTTCGAAGCTTCCGAACCTGACTTTGATGGATGGACGCGTTCCCTTATTTGAATGCATGACACCTAAAGCGTTTAAAGCCTATTTCCCTATTTTGCGAAAATGGCATTTGTTTTATCTATCTCAGCTTGTTACTCCCCAAGGGACTCATTTAATTTCTTGGAAAGCCTACTATGACAATTTGGTTGGACGACGTGGCCCTGGCCGTATCCCTTATTGGTACAAAGATATTCAACAAGCTACCACTATTCCCGACTCCAATAATCGTTTGATGGATCAGTTTAATTTTACGCCTACGATTGACTCTTCCTTTTATGATTTGACTCTTTGTTTATCTTCTCCTCCTACTACAAAAAATTGGATTGTCACGTTAGACGACTACGGTTCCCCCATCTTTGGCAAACAACTTTTAGTTCAAGCAAGTCGTGGTACTTGTTCTATTGTTCACTGGGTCTCTCCTGATTGTGAATCTTCGCCTGGTGATCTCATTAGACTCTCTCTTTGCCCTGGTTGTGCTGCTCATACTCCTTTGCCTCCTTCCAAAAAACGGAATGCTGATTTAACCCTTTGTACGCCTACGGTTTCTCTACAACATTCGCTTATTCTGCCCACCATCAATGAGCGCATTAGACGTAATACTTCTGCAGTATCCTCTCCTTTTACCTGGGCTGATATCGAAGATGGTGTCCGTCTTTATTACAGTCGATTGGATTTTGATTTTGACTCTCCTCCTGATGATATTGTTGAAGTTTCCGCTCCTCTTATCACTATTGAATCCTCAGCTGTTGCTGTTTTTGCAAATTCGCCGTTGGTTGTGTCTTCAGACTCACGTTATATCTTTTTTACTGATGGGTCTCTTATTAATCTAGGCACTCCTAATGTTTCTATGGGCTGGTCTTGGATGCAAATCGTACCTGATGCTGGTTTTCCTAATTCCATTGCTACTTATGCACATGGCATCATTCGAGATAATCCTTCTTCTTCTCGTGCTGAAGCTGCCGCTATTTACGCAGTTTTAACCATTTCTCCTCGCGACTCAGAAGTTACTATTTATACTGACTCGCAAACTGCCATTGATGGCCTTCGAAGTTGCTCTTCCTATGTCTACTCAAATAGCCGCCTTTACTACAAAACAACAAATTTTGAGCTTTGGGCCATTATTGAACGAACTATCCTTACCAAGAATTTGACAGTTCTTCCTGTTAAAGTTAAAGCTCATTCTGGCAATTATTTGAACGATTTTGCTGACTCCCTGGCCAATACTGCCCATACCGCATCATCCAGTATTTTGATTTCTGGAATGGACCTTGCCTCTGCCCATGATTTCGTCTTGACTTACGACAATGACGCCGTTTGTGAATCTAATCCACGACACCTTCTTAAACAGTATTATCAAACGCAGTTAATGCGTGATTTGTTAAATTTAACGCGATTTCACTTTATTTCTTTATTATTATCTAATATAGAATATATTGTCGACTGGGAACTTACTTGGTTTACCTTGAATTTCAAGCCTTCTCATGATGCATCTTTTACTCTTGAGCATGCTTCAATACACTTAACCTTTAAATTCAAACTTTTCTTGGACGACTTACCTACATTGGAAAAGCTTAAGCGGACTCAACCAGACTTATACATGGACGAATTAACTTGCCGTTCTTGTATCGATCGCATGGAAGACCTGATGCACCTTTTTATGTGCAAAAAACGTCGTCTACCTATGCAACAAATTCTCCAATCTTATCAAAATCATTTGATTTCTAAAATTCAAGAAGCTGGAAAATTGGCTGATATTGATCCTACTCCCTTTATTGCTAAACTCACTTCTCTTTCATGCTGGTCCTTTTCTTCTACAAATTGGTCATCTTACGCCCTCGTCCGTGGTTGTTTACCTACACTTTTTATTGACATCTTAGTCGATTTGTCTATTCCAAGATTCTCTGCGATTAAGGTTATCGCTGCTATTCATAATAATTTTGTCCAAAAATTCAGAAAACGAATTTGGAATCCGCGTTCTTATGAGAAAAGTAGATGGGAAAACGCGATGAATATTACTTATAAGTTGAAAACTA